>NC_077224.1:9962102-10262102 GCF_024763615.1 Phlebotomus papatasi | reverse complement strand
CGATAAGATGAAGATGACGTGTGTTAATGGGTCAACCTAGTAAAAAAAATATATTTATAGATTTTTCCATTGAGCAGTTGACTGAATTTATGAAGTGTGCACTCAAGGATTCAATTTCAATAAATTAAGTTCACTGCTCACATTACATCTTGGAGTATCATTGCTTGCATGGCTTTTCCATAAATACGATGAAGTTGTTGCCTTATGCTCGTGAGGAAAATCGATACTAGACTGCCGGTCACTGTGTGGTCTTATGAAATGTCTAAAAACTCTATGGAGACTGAACATGGAAGGACTATATTGATTTTCTAATTATTGTCAGCTGATTCTCATGTGCCCTTCGGATTATCTAGTATAAGGCCAAATGTCCACTTACTGGCCGTTTTAGCAAAAAGCGAAATCCATTTGTCCATAAATTCTCTTTTATGTTCAATTTAAATTAATTTGGAATATAAAACACTCATCCAATATTACAGGAGCGCAATAGACACAACTCTTCTAGTTCTAGTCACAAATATGTCATTTAGAGCACGAGTGGCCTAACTTAATAGGGAGATGTATATAGGATAGACTTCTTTCGAACTGAGAAGATCTCAAATGTAGGGGAAAAAGCGTTACCTTCGGACGACTCAAGCTTCGATCATATTCTTAAAGGATTTGCATCACACCTTTGTGTATAAAAATTTTAGTGTTTTATTGAATTTGAAAAATACAATTAAAATATTTAAAGTAATGCCGGCTTCAGACTGGAGGTTTAGCCCAGTTCCCGAAGATCTCAAAAATCTAAATAACAAGCCATTTTATTGATTTTTCAAAATCTAATGGAATATTTGTCATTAATATCCAATCCTAAACAACAATTTCCTAAAAAATCTTGCCTGATAAGGAATTAGAGGACTTAAGCCAGATGGATAAACCTTAGGTCTGAAGCCCGTATAAGACGGGTAATTCCGAATGAAGTCTATTTTGGAATTTTGAGATTTTCTCACTGTTTCAGATGGTCAAAGTAAAAAAGAAAACTACGAAGAAGTACAAGAGTTTACATTCGAGAGTACTCCTTCGTTTTCAAAGTAATTTTTATATTGAGAAACCGTAAAGTTTACGTTTAATGTAGTATACGGTTAATACGAATGGGTTAAGTGGATGCAAAGTCTCTTTGAAGTAACTTGCTTCTCGAACTTCTAGCAAATTTTAACTAAACTGAATCTTAGCACAGTTTAAAGGATACCATCTATCTTTTCCTTGAACGTCTCTTCGGGTTCACTGTTTAGTAGTTTTCCTGACATTCTCTTAGCTGGCAAAAGGTCGTGATTGGATCATGATGCCTTGTTCCTGGTAGAATATTTTCAGCTCAGAGTTCGGTTAAATACGATATTCATACACTCAGAAAAATAATCGAGTAAAATTTACTCGAATCGATGTTGAATTGACTCTTTTTCGTTGTGATTTTCGATTAACTATATTTTAGGGTTGATTTTACTTCTATTTAGGTATAATATTCGGAAGAGTTGTTTTAACTTTTTTTTCCTAAAATTTATATGGCAAAAGAGTGTAAATAACTTTTTTTAAACTGAAAATAACTAGTCTTAGGAGTTAAAATAACTCGTTCCAAGAATTTAAAAAAAAATCTTTTTTGGAGTTAAAATAACTCTTTAAAATCCCAAAATGGATAGATTTTGCAATTTTATGTTTTTGTTTTTTTATTTTATCATTTTCTTTATTTAAATTTTCTTGATCTTAATTTCCCTATATTCCTAGCGAAATATCACGTATGATGCACGCACGTGCCTTCATGAAACACTGTTAGGCATATTTATAGTTGATGTTCCATATGAACTTTGTCACACGAAAACCTTCTTGACTGAAGTATATTCTTAAAACGAAAACACTTAAGCATATACTTCAGTCGAAATGAAATTTTACATCGAAAAAGAGTATTAATTACATCGATATCCGATGAATTAATTCAACTCGTACGAAGAGTTGTTTCATTTCTATTTACTAAAATTTACAACGAAAAAAGTAACAATTACATCGATATTCGTGGAGTTAATTCAACTCTGCCATAGAGTTGTTTTAACTTTTCACGTTTTTTCTTAGTGTAATCATCATGAACTGGGTCCTTTACTGGTCCTATTCGTAAGTTTTGTTTTTGTTTTCTCTCTGCTGTGTTTCTTTTTTTGTTTTTTTTCCCCTTCTTTGTTCGTTCTATTTCGGGGTTAAAAATATCTCTCTATACATAATTTATATTATATCCATTAATTTATTATTATTATTATTACTATTATTTTTTTTATTTTTTTACCCTCCATGCCAAACGGCTGCCACAATCAGTACAGTTGGCTAAGTGCTCGATTTTCGTTTGAAGCTCAATTTCGAGGTTAAAAAATAATCTGAGAGAAAAGTTGCACATGGACGAAAATGTTGCTAATAAAATTCTCTATCAAACCTAGAAAACAAATTGTTAGGGACAGTCCTAGTTTTCGAGATGTTTTTGATTAAAGTTCGATTTTTCATGTTTTCTGACATGTATGAGACTACAGCGCCCCTGGTGTCAGTGGCACGAACTCCATCTGTTCAAAGGATTATCGGGCATGTAAAGGAGAACAAATGTTGCCATATTAAGAAATAAATCGGTTCAGCAGAATCGGAGATATAGGCACCCAAGTATCGAAAAACGGCAAAGACCGTTTTGCCTAGATTCCAGGCGCAAAAACAAAATGAAATCAAAATGATAAGTATTTTCGTAAATCATTTGACCCTAGCAATAGAAAAACTAGCATGAGAACCCAGGGACAAAAAATAAGTTTAAAATTGTTGCACAGTGTAATAGAATGCAAGTAATATGATGTTCTTCCTAAATTATTTTTTCTTATAGGTCAGGGTACGATTTGTTGAAATACCAATAGGCGTTCCTTCGACTGTATTTATTACCGAAGTCTCGCTAAAAAATTACGTTTTTACAGCTTTCGCTATTTAACAAGTTTAAAGCTTATTAGAGTAATTGTACCAAATTTCGGCCAGCTTACAATTTCGACCACCTCTTTTCATTATAAATTATAAATGCAAAAAAACATAATGTTGCTTCGACAAACGAGATGATGTGAAAAAGATTTTGGAAGAATTCTGGAAAGGCAATGAACTATGAGAATCCAAGTAGCCGAAATATTACTCAAAACTAAGTCTAAATTTTTATTCATTTTAAAATACATTACAATTACGAATCATTTTAGAGTTAACAAAGGTGATAAACTATCTACAAGGTTCCATGCAATAATCCTTGGATAAAAAGTAATAAAAAAATTAATTTGTATTAAAAATATTTTATTTCAAACTCAAAATTTTGGCGCTTGCATGGAACTGTACCGAAATTTGGTACACGTGTCCTAGTATACTATTTTCTCAATATATATATATTTTAGTTCGGGTAGAGTGTTCAGTGCCTGATCGATATGAAAAATGCTTAAAAATTTTAAAACTTCTATTCCTATAAGGCTGTCAAAATGATTATTTGGCCGTGGATGGTGCAGTCGCTTTTATGCTTTCACCTATTCGTTTTCAGTACTCATGTAGAAATTTACTCTTATTGGCCACTTAGTTCTCATTGTGGCCACCTGTGTAACCACTTTTTGGCCGGTCTTCAGTAAGGCTTAAGAAATAGCGTGGATCAGAGTAGGGGAATTCAGTAATTTTCGTGGCATTGTCACGCGTGAGTTCGAAACCTGACAATGCCAATCGAGCTATTTTTGTCTTATCATATGAGTTCGAAAATGCAATTCACTGATTTTTTAATGAAATGCCTTTAGTTAGTGATATTATGCAATTAAAGTCTGTCTTGGTTGATTTGTTTAACAACATTCATTGTCATTTGAATTGCCAGAAATCTCAAATATGTGACTTCTGACAATGTCACGTGAGTTGAAATGGCAATGTCATGGCTACAGAATCGCATTTTCGAAAATTGGTGGGATATAGCCAATTAGTGGGCATTTGACCTTATTTGTTTATTATGTCACAGAGCAAGAGTAAGAGTCAGAGAAGATCTAAATCAGAAACGTATTATGTTGGGATTTCTAATCTCGAATAAATACAGTTTTTGGCATGTTTATGAAAATAAAACAAATTGTTTAGTGCTCTTTTTATTGTAAAAACTGTCTCTCAAGTATATAAATGTTTGTTGTTATAAATATTATCATTACGTGCTGTGAGATTTATTTCGTATGAGCAAAACAATTTATGACTTCACTTATAAGTATATTGTCTAGCAATTTATATTGTTAGTATATTCCCTCTTACAAAAATAATTATTCAACTTCAATTATATAAATGCATATATTAAGAATACTCCACTATTTTCTATAAATGAAGATGAAACGAGTTTTCAACATTGTTGCGAACTAGTTTTGCCAATTCAATATTATCTTTTGCTCGAATATAGAAGACTTTTTTCGGTTAGAGAGAGATTTCGCGTTTCAAGGAAAAAAACAAAGAGTTTTTGCTCATCTCTCTTGGACACAACATTATAGAATATGGTCTTGGTCATTCAACAGCCTTGGCTTTTTTTTTTTGGTGTTGGTTCCAAAGACATAAAAACGTTAAATAGCGATAAACCGTGAAACTCGCGAATTTGCATTATATTTAAATTTTTTCTCAAAAATGAGCAAAAGTGGTTGGAACACTTTTGTCGATATCCTGAGAACGTATTATAGAGGTGGATTATCGAGTATTGTGGCCCCATGTGAGAATATTTGTAGCAAAACCTGAGGGAATTTTCTTATGTGTGTATGTGGTAATTTGGAAAAGAGTAACGACCAAACAATATAGAAATACATTACCTCGGCACAAGCAGACATGATGCAAAATATGGGAGCCAAATCGTCCACAAATTTTGCAAGTTCCCAAATTTAGCATTTTGGCGCCGTCAAAATTTAATAATTTCACATTATATTCGTTCCGTTTGAACCATAACGCCTTATTCTTTTTTTTCTTTTATGTTTAAGAATTAAGTCGGTTTTGGCGCCACTATAAGTTATCAAACGAACTCTCTATGTTCTAAAAAAAAATCTGTGTAGAAGATTTGGTTTCTTTTTCTTATTCTTTTCACACAGAAATGACTTAATTCCATTCAGACCAATTGACAAGAATGTTTTTTGTTCTTTTGCTCTGAAGACGGATCCATGATAAATTTATAGCACCGGTTTTTTTTTAGCGAACAAAAAGTAATAGGGTCAGTAGAATATTATGTAGTATTATATAATTGATTCACTTATATATAGAAAAAGAAAAAAAAGTTACAAATAAAAAAAGATTATGAAAAATGCAATAGTGGCGGTTAGTGTAATTTTTAAACGGATGCTGAGGCTGCCGTAATCGTTACTGCAATAGCTTGTACTGCAATGACAAATATGATCTTAAAGATTATATTTGCTCAGACTTTGTAACGCGCTTCAAGTTCTCTAAATCTAAATGAGTTGTCGATCACGAAAAAATTAATGCCGTAGAGAAGGCCTTGAAAACCTTTATAGCTTGCGTACTATCTAGAATACGTATTGGTTCGATTTTCATTGATAATATTATTGGTAGAGAGGTTTTTGAATTCCCCAGACCTCTACTAAATATAGAGCAAATTTTCAAATTCAGGACAACTTGGAATTCCGGATAAAACCATTTAGATCTTCCCCAAAATATAATGATTTTTAGAAAATTATTCGGTGCTTTTTACTAATTGTTTTTGTTTTTTGTAAAACGTCTTACAATTATTACTAATGGAACACATATTGAAAAAGTTAATTCGTTTAAAGCGTGGAATATTTTTCAAAAACTCAATTCAATTGAATTCAATTTCAATTTATTCAAAATACCAACAACAAAATAGGGTTCAACCTTCTCACAAGTGTGTCGCTACAAAAAAACTAAAGAGAAAAAAAATGAGAAAAGGAAAGACAAAAGCAGAACGCATCATTTTTTTATTTTGGGGTAATGATCCATAGCCTTAATGCTCGATACATCCTTCATTCAGGGGAATGCGCGGTACCTTCGGACAGATGACTAAAGCTTCGAACAACTCAGTTTTTTTAAAATATGTTTTTAATGAATATGACTTACTTAGGTAGCGCTACGTCCTTTTAAGAAGAATGAATTTGTTTTCCGTGGGTGACTGTGATCCTACCTATTTATAAGATTTTCTTTAATTCGAGCACTTAAGGATGGTCTTTATGGTAGGTCTTTACCGATCCGATCTACCAAGTCCGATCGATAAAGATCATTCTTACGCATAAGAATTATAGAAAAGTTTACAAACAGTAGAGGGACAAAGTCACCCGCATCTACAGTAATATGTTAATAGTTAGTCCAATGCCTTAAATTTCTGGAAAAACATGTGTAAAAACATTAAGAACATAGAAAAAAATGGGTTGTCTGAAGCTTGAGTCGTCTGAAGGGAGTAGACATTCCCATACTCTCTTTTAAAACTTGATAAAAATTAAATTATTTTCAATAATTGCATAATTACTAAATTATCACTAGTTTATTAAAGTCCGAATTTCCAAATTGGATTATAGGAAACACCCTACAGTAATTCTGTGAAATTAGGTTAACAATGAAACAAACATTGTTCTTCTCTGTTGATTCTATTCCTCGCAAAATGTCTATGTTTCTTGGGAATTATGCGATTTCGAAGACCGTTATTGTTACAGCCGGAGTTTGATTCTCCAAAAATATCTGGGCTAAAGTTAACAAGCTTTCTATTAGCACAGTATGTCTTGGTTTTCGAAAAATTCAAACAGAATAGCGAATTTGTAAATCAAAATTCACGCAAAGTTGGAAAAATTTACGAAATTCCGCAATCACAATCTGTGAAAGGAATTATTCGAGATAATTAATATTTATTAAGGGATTTAATAGTAGGACAGATATAAGCCTCATTGCTTTGATTTTCTCTTTCGAAAGATCTTTCTAAATTTGAAACGGTGCTGAAACTGGAAGCAAACTGTTTCATTCATTGTGAGGCTTAAAAAATTTGAAAATCAGTTTTGAAAGCCAAAGAAAAGTCATTTTTGCTTCTCGTATAATCCACATGATGACTGAAGTACTTCTTTTTCGAATTTCGAAGTGTATCGTGTGCCAATGTGTGTCAGTTTTCAGTGTGTCGTAGAGAAAAATCTAAGAGTGCATCTCATAATGGGTGCATACACAATTAGAGTTTGATTCTTCAACTAAAGGGTAAATTTTGGCTTTCCAAATAGATTTTCGAAATTTTTAAACTCTTCTTGTGAATGGTAAGAATGTGAAGTCTGAGATTTTCGAAACCGATCTTTGAATAACTTGTTTTTGGAAACTGACTGTAAGACATGGAAATGGGCCTTGTGATCCTTTTTTCCACTTTCCGATATGTTTAAATGTTGTCTATTCGCACATTTCGTTAAAGGTTATACCGCCCTGTAGGGGAATTCTGCAATTTTCGTGGCATCGTCACGTGTGAATTCGAAACCTGACAATGCCATTCGAGTTTTCATATCGAGCTAGTCATATAATTTGAGTTTGAAAATGCAATTCATTGAATTTTTAATGAAATCCCTTTACTTGATGATTTTGTGAAAATACAGTAAGTGTTGGTTGATTTGTTTAACAACATTCATTGTCATTTGAATTGTCAGAAATCTCAAATATGTGACTTCTGACAATGTCACGTGAGCTGAAATGGCAATGTCACGGCTGCAGAATCGCATTTTCGAAAAAGCTCTCCTGAGATTCAAACCCAATTTGGCATTGCCAGAGCGTTACAGAATTCCCCTCCTGGTGAGCATAGATCTCAACCGATCGGAGAAACTATGAACTTACTTAAAACGTTTTGGAATCTCCTACAATTCTGCACTATTTTTAACCGATTTTACATCTAAAATATGGAAAGTATGCGGCCTCTGGTGTTGCTCGGTTTTCTATCGGTCTGTTCGGAGACTAGAGGCCAAACAGTGAAAGATACCGACTTCTGCATTTTTTTTATTAAAATTCTCCAAGATCATAAGTATAAGGCTGATTTGAAATACGTTCTGTAGCGACAGAACAATAAAGGGAAATATTGCTCGACTGGCGTCATGTCGGCTATTTCCTTGGTAGCCCCATAAACACTTAGCGACTCTCATTACTTTTCTGTTGCATTAGGGGTATCCTGAAGAGAGGAAACAGTTGAAGTTCTCCTGTTGCCAGTGACGGTATTCAAATGAGGAAGTGATTTGACTACAGCAATTTTTTCCCTTCATTCGATCCAACAAAAATGTTATAGCTCTGAATTTATTGGTTCCAAAAGGGAGTGTTGTGTTGGCAAAGAAATGAGTGACGGTAAGGGGATTTCTATTGGGTAAAAATCAAGTTTTCCTTCTGCTCAGGAATTAATGAAGAAGAATTTATGCATAATAGAAAGTGTGTTCCAAATTTTACAAAGTGCGTGATTTGGGTGTGTCTTTTTTTTGGGGGTTCATCGGGAAGACGTTTGTTGAGGTTTTATCTATTTTTTTTCGGTCTTTCCTTTTTATATTCAATAAAAAGTCTCTTCCTATCACTGTGACAATTTTTCCTTTTATTGAATAAACAGAGACCGGCGACGGAATTGTAGGTTCGTTCTGTGGAGTCATTTGTAGAGACAGTAGTGAATCCTTTTACTCAGTCGCTATCTAGCTTTTGTGCAGAAAATATAGTGGAAAATAGTTGCAGAGGGTGAATAAGAGGTCAAAATGTGAAATTTTCCTTCTCACCACTGTTGTGTAATCAATTTTGCAGTAATTGTCGGGTGGCTCTGGAGGAATTATGTCTGTGAACTAATTAAATTTTATAACATTCTTCTTGATGTACTTATACAGTCGAAGAAGATTTACTTATCGCAACGAAATGGATGAAAAATGTACATAAATTGTAAAATGCAAAATTATTCTTTTATCTCTCACTATCAGCAATTTTTGTGACGATATCTTTTGCAAAAATAAAAGTAAACATTCTTCAATTTTTTTTTGTGTTCTCTTCATCTTTTTTTTTTAGACGAACAAGAACGAGTACAGAAAAAGACATTCGTAAATTGGATTAATTCATACTTATCAAAGGTAAAAAAGAATTTATTGGATTTTATGGCTCTAATGTCGTTTATTTTCGTTGTTATGACAAAATTTGTTAATGGTTTATTTTTTTTGTTTGTTTGTTTTACCTGGGGCTATTGGGGAAAATTAGCGAGTTCCACCGCTTCGTGTAGATGATTTAATTCATGATCTTAAGGATGGCACGAAACTCCTGGCTCTGCTGGAAGTTCTCTCAGGAGAGAGATTGCCAGTGGAGAAGGGACGTGTTTTGCGTAGACCACACTTTTTGAGTAATGCCAATACAGCTCTACAATTTTTAGCCAGCAAACGCATCAAACTTGTCAACATTAATCCTTCGGACTTGGTGGATGGGAGACCACCGGTCGTACTTGGATTGATTTGGACAATTATATTGTATTTCCAGGTAAGAATTTTTCCTTTACTCCCCAAACCTTTCACGTATTTTTTTTTACTTAGTGTTTTGAGAGTAAATTTAAGAATAACAAAACCTATCGTAAAGAGCTTGATGTAGTGTTCTAATACCGGCTTCAGACTGGAGGTTTAGCCCAGTTCCCGAAGGCTTTAAAAAATCTAAATAAGAATTTTGTTGATTTTTCAAAATTAATGGATAATTTTCCCTTAATATCCAATGATTTGCAAAAATTTTCTAAAAAGTCTAGACTCTTAAGGAATTAGAGGATTTAAGCCATTTGGCTAAGCCTCAGGTCTGAAGCCCGTATATGGCTATGTTGGAGACTAAAAGTGCACAGTGGATCAAGCTAAATAAGCTAAATTAAATGATTTCTGCCAGAATCCTAAACTGAGAGAAAGAAAAGATTTCCGGTTACTCCTTGACGCCTTAAAAAGAAATAAATCCTGCCATAAATCTGACAGTATACAAAGAGCAATTAATTCTTAAGGGTTTTTTTTTTTTTAAATTGGCCCAAAAATTCTCGATTCCCTACAAAAAATATATTTCGTAAAATGTTTCGTAAATGATTAACTGAAATTGATTAACTTCATTTCAACGGAAAAATTCGCCGGTAATATTTTCCTCCGCATGAGGGCACTGTATTCTCCCGCGAGTGGCGCTGTAAACTGTTCTCAATTTTTCATTCTCAAGCTTTTAGTCAAAAAATGGACGAAATTGCAAAAACAATCATGAACATTTTTCCAATATCCTGTTTTAATTCACAAAAAAAAAATATTTCGTAAAATTGTTCGTAAAAGTTTGTGAATGCCTAAGTTCGTAAATGTCTTACTTTTTTCACAAACATTGTTCATATCATGATCACTTGACGATCATTTTGTGTTCATTTACAAACATTTGTTTGCACATGTTTGTTTGTCTGGCAAAACTTTAAGAACAAATGACAAACTTGCACGAGCATTCTATGTGTTCACAAATATTTAAGGGCATTGAATAAACGAGCAGTAAAAAAATAAAAAAATGGTCAGTGAAAAATAAAAAAAATGGCAGCAAAGAGTTTAAAAAGATCAGTAAAAAATTAAAAAAGAGCAGTACTTTATTAAAAGTGTTCAGTAAAAAATGAAAAGTGGTCAGCAAAAAATTAAACATAATCAATAAAAAGTAAAAGATGATCAGTAAAAAACAAAAAGTGGTCAGTAAAAAATAAAAAGTGGTCAGTAAAAAATATAAAATGAGCAGTAAAAATATTTAAAAAAAGCAGCAAAAAATTAAAAATGAGCAGTAAAAAATAAAAAGTGGTCAGCAAAATATTTAAAACGAGCAGTAGAAATATTCGAGATGATCAGTAAAATGTGATCAGCAAAGAATTAAAAATGAGCAGTAAAAAATAAAAAATGGTCAGTAAAAAATAAAAAAGTGATCAGCAAAAAATTAAAAAGTGACCAGTGAAAAATAAAATATGGTCAGTAAAAAAATTAAAATTGAGCAGTAAAAAATAAAATTTGATGAGTACAAAATCAAAAGTGGTCAGTAGAAAATAAAAAGTGGTCAGTAAAAAATAAAAAAAAATAGCAGTTAATAATAAAATGTGGTTAGTAAAAGATAAAAAGTGGCGAGTAAGAAACTAAAAATGGTCAGAAAAAAAATAAAATTTGATCAGTAGAAAATAAAATTTTATCAATAGAAAATAAAAAGTCGTCAGTAAAAAATTAAAAATGGTCAGTAAAAAATTAAAAATGGTCAGTAAAAAATAAAAAGTGATCAGTAAAAAATAAAAAGTGATCAGTTAAAAATTTAAAATGAGCAGTAGAAAACAAAATTTGATTAGTAGAAAATGAAGTGGTCAGTAAAAATTTCAATAAAAAACAATAAGTGGTCAATAAGAAATTGAAAATATTCAGTACAGTAAAAAATTGGTCAGCAAAAATTAAAAATGTGTAGTAAAAAAATAAAATGTGGTCAGAAAAAAATAAAAAAATGGAAACGTTCAATTATAAAGAATCACGATAAAACAAAAAGAACTATAGCCGATTGAAAAAAAGCCGATTGAGCGAGAGGCTACTGTATCTCAAGTATTTCTACATTGACTGAATGGGTTAATTTGTTGATTATTTTATATAAAATCGTTATTAATTTGACACTATCTGATGATATATAGTTACGTTGTTGCTGTATTTTTTTAATTGTCGAATAACCCAAGTGAAAAATAATATCAGCTAATGTATAAAGCGTAAATGGTCTAGCAGGTTGTCTGATGACTTGTAATTCAATCTAATTCCAATTTTAAATTTTTTAATACAATTTTTATTATCCTTGGTGTTTTGGAAAGATGATTTCTACACTGAGTGAGAGAAATCCGAAAAAGTTAAAATAACATTCTGGAAATGTTAATTTTATCCTGCAGTATTGATCCGAAATCGCTGTAAATATTACCCTTTTTAGGTGTATTAGGGATTAAAGTTACCCTTTTCATGTTAATTTTACCATTAAAAAGGTGTAAAATTAACATTAAAAAATGTTGATATATTTTTACACCTAAAAAGTGTTAAATCTATGAGGAAAAAAAGTTAATCGCACCCCCTTTTTTTCTCAGTGTAGAATCCTTTATCATGGTTCCGGATCATTTAAAATTGAACTAACTTAAATTTGTTATGACGTTCAAAAAAAGAAGAAGAGTGCGAAAGAGTGGGATAGACATATGAAAAACTTTTGAATAAGAAAGAGATGGGAATTTTGATTTCATGAATATTTTCTGATCTAAAAGCTGTACCAGAGCCATAAGAAATGAATATTGTTCAACTGGTGCGGAATTTAAAATCCTATCAGGAGGGCCTACGAGGTCTTTTTTGGTAGTTTAACACTTTAAGGGCGATTGGGTCACCGGTGACCCAAAAATGAAATTTTTCCTACGGTCGTCTAAAGTTATGTTTTGCTCTAAAAAGTCAGAAAAACCCTCTCGTCCTTAAAGAATTAAAAATTAATTCATATTCAATAATTTTTCCAGAAAGTTTATTTTTAGATTTCAATTGCTCTTTCAAAGTATCGTTTTTCGAAAGATCTTTTCTCAGAAAAGACCTCTGAATTTAGTCACATCTCGATGAATTTATGAAATGGTTGCTCAGAGACAAAATATCGTGTTTTAGCGATGACATGCTAAAATCTTTCCTGACCAATTTCTGCAGTGCCAAATTCCTTAAGAATGTGGGATGTCTTAGTCACGGTATTGAAGTAAAATTTGCAAGTATCATGTGCACTGAAGACTCCAACAAAAGCCATAGATTTGTGTATTTAGCAAGCACATTAACTGGATGAGTGAAAATTGACAAAATTAAAATGTAATCAACACGCTTACCTCCTGATCACACAAAGCTACGTACTAAACGGAGAATTGTAGATGTTGTGGAATTTTCCTCATTGGTGAGTTAGGGATTAAATTAAGGACAAAAAAAGTTGCAGAACATATTTTAACTTTTTAATAAGAATGGCATGAAAAATGTTGAGGTTTTCTTAACATTTCGTGCAGTTCTTATTGGAAAGGTGCAATATGTGCTTTTAAATGACCTTTTTGGCTATCCAATAATCATCCTTCAATGCCAGCAAAAATATTGCAAAATTGTCACAAACATATGCAAAAAAAAAGAAGTGCACTAACTGTTAGAAATGAAGGCGTAGATGCACATAATGTCACTGCCCTCAATAACTAAAAATAGCTTTTGGAGAAGTTGTCACGGAATCCTTGAACTTTGCCCAGTTTTTTGAGCCCTTCATGATGGCATTTCCTCATTGCACAATCACCTGTGGGTGAAATATTAATATTCTCCCTGTGCTTTCCTATGTACACAATCCAACCGACAGATTGAGGAGAATAGTCGTGCATTGGAGTATTTAGGACATGGCCTCGGTGGTTCGCTGAGTTCATTGGATAGTGCCGGTGTTTCAACAACCCCAACTGATGCAAAGGCCGAGAAATGGCGACAAGGTGCCCGGAATACGTTACTTCAGTGGGTGACAAATGCATTACCACGGTGAGTTTTCTCTCCATTAATAATTTTATAATAATCTCTAAAGAGAGCACTCCACTTTCAATTACCATGTATAATATTGTGTAAAATGGCAAATATTTACTCTTTCATATCTACCTCAATAAGCCTTCAATATTTCCTTTATTGATAGAATGTCTTATCGTTTGAGTAGTTTATTGCAAGAAAGAAGAAAAAAAAACAATAAGAATGTGTTGCAAGCCACAAAACAATCATAAATGTCTACAAAATGGGATGATATTGAAGCACACTGAACAATAACTAGAAAATTGAATTTTCCACATGATCACGCGAAATTGAGCCATCGTATTTTTTTTACTTTCCTTAAATAGATACGCTGGAGATTACATTAGAATTTATGTGTAATGATTGAATTTATTATAATTATTCCAGTTATTCTGTTTTCAAAATAAGGTGGATAATGATGCTATTCCAATAAAAAATTTACATATTTTTCTTTCACTTTACTGTTCTCAAGCGCTTCTACATAATCGACTTTGCGCTGTATTGGTTCCTGTCAAGACTGTTTTCCTCAGTCCTCGCCATGTTCTAAAACCACCAATTAGTCGTGACAGGAACGAACAAAAAGTCGATAATACAGAAGCACTTGAGAACAGTCATGTGCTAAAAAAAATCTTCAGGAGAAAGATTTCCTCTTTTCATTTTTCATTGCGTTAGCACCATAGTTCGAGACTGATAATGGTACAGTAGAGTCTCGCTATAGTCCATATTTGGTTCCAGATTTGACACTTGGGTCGCACTATAGTCCATATCATTTTTTAAAATTATCAACGACTATTAGTATTGTAATTGCTCGACGGCTTCCACTTTCTTTGCGATTGTGGTACTTGTCCTCGCTCTCTTTATTATGGATCACAATTATCACAACTACTCAATAAAGTTTGCCAAAAATATTAAAATAATTATGACAACATTGCATGTCGCGTACTAAAAAACATAACCTTACTTAAAATCATTGTTTTGAAATCAACGGTCGATAAATTGTGGATTATAGAGCGATGGCCTATAGCGGGACTCTACTGTAACTTGAAAATCTTCAGTTGCTGAGTCTCAAATTCGACACCTCACAGTCCTAGAGTTGGTTGCTGTATTGACTCTTTTCGCCAGTCTTCGCCATGTTAAAAAAAACACGAAACAGTCATGACTGGAACCAACATAAGGAAAATCGACTATGAAGAACAGGGGTGTGCAGGAATCGTTGAAACCGAATTAACGTCAAAATAAGTTTGTTATAGCAACGACTCCTTCATATTACCATAGACGATAGGTAGAGGTTTGAATGTATTCGGTAGTCACTTTATAAAGCGTTTTTATTGGTGCGGCACTAGATCACGTTACTATCCCCTCTCTTTTTTACTGCTCGAACTCAAAGGGAGAGCACTTATGTAATCGACTTTTTTTCAACTTCTCACTGTTCTGGAGCTTAAACGGCAAGAGATATCGACTTCCGGTCTTCGGTGACCCTTCCTCAAATGACATTATCTTGTACCCAACCTCTTTAATTTCCCCCCTCCCATTTCATACGTTCCCTATCCCCCAAAAAGGTAAAAAATGAGGTATTTCCAATTTTTTCTCAAAATTGGCTCAAGCTTTTTCAATGATTTTTGGATATGTTTTAGAGCTGGTCCTGGTGAACATTTCGGTAATGAATCGGTTAAGTACCGATATTCTGCTTTTCAAATACTTTTATGATTTATGAATTAATTTGATCTCTAGTAGATCAGTGATTCCAAAAGATTATGCAAAGATTGATATTCATCTGAAATATGGAAATATGATAGAACAGGAAAAAAGAATAGAGAAATTACATTAGTAATATTTTTCTAATATATCCTCCAACTCAAAAAATACAATATTTCATATAGAAGAAGTACGGTTCTAGGCGGTCATTGCAGCATGAAGGCTCAGTTCCTTTCCAACATAGGAAAAAAATCACAATTTCAAAGCTGCCCCACATTCCAGGATGTCCCACTTACCCTAACTGAAACATAAATCTTTTTAAACAGAACGAAAAGACATCGTTCTCCTCCTTTCTCATCATTTCTCTCGTCTCTCTTATATCATCGACGCGTCGAGCGGGCAATCGGCAAAAGCCGTTGGGCTTCGAGATACCTATCGGCGACTTGTATGTATGAGTAAAATTTTCTACCTTTCGTCTATGATAATATGAAGGAGTCGTTGGTTATAGTAGCGTTTTGACCATTTACGTACATGTTTCATTTGACGTTTATTCGGTTTCAACGGTTCTTGCACGCCTCTGATGTAGAAGCACTTGAGAACAGTAAAGTGCTAAAAAACACATGTTTTGTTTTATTGGAATAGCACCATAATATCCATAATGGCTCTAGGACTTTTGACAGGTTTTTAAAGATAATCTGTCCTTCCGGTGAGCGTCGGAATCTCTTGATTAAATCCTATGAATCAAACACACAATTTCACCAGAGCTTTCGACACTTATCGTGTCTTCCTCAGTGGTTTTTGGTTGGATGTAAATGAACTGACAGAAAAATGATAGGAGAATATAGACCAGAATCTTCTCTATAATTTTGCCCTGAAACTTAATCTTATCGGTTGCTCGATGCTCGAGATAATTCAATTTATTTGTTTTTTGAACATGTTTTTTGACCACAGCGGGCATTTTGTCCATGTGACGAACTATGGCAATATCAAGGAATTATTGAATTTTGTAAGAATTTTCTTTTATAAACCTTTATTTTAATAACGTAGTCAAGTAAAAGTTGTCATATCAGTACCTGCTTACTTTCGCAGCGTTATTATGGGAAAAAATCATTTTCTTACACTAAAACTACAAAATCGGACAAATGGCATAATCTGAGCAAGAACAGTACGTTTGGACGAAAAATGTCCTTTACCATTATGCGGAAGTATTCATCAAAATCGGTTGAGCAAGAGTTGAGATAATTGAGTTTATGTAATATGAAAATTGGTTTTTCGACTGTGGCGCCCTTAGCGTTGGGCCTACGAAGTTCATAGATAGTTGTACCGCTTTGCGAGACCTTTAATTCAAAATTAGTCAAATAGAACCGGAGATACGGTAGTTTGAATTCGTAAACTTTGACCCCTTATATCTCCAGTTCTATTGTAATCACAACGAACCGACTACGACACCACTTTTTGGAATTTCCGTAGCCTAGAATGAGTTTGAATTTTGACGCTATCGCAGCGCCACCTGTAGTGACTTTTTTAACTGTCATCCTCATAAGACGCACCAATCAAAAAAATGTTTAAATTGTCAAATAGAACTGAAGATATAGGCCGGTCAATTTTCAAACTTTGACCCCTTATAGCTCGGGTTAGGGCTTATCGATTGACTTAAGTATTTTTTGTGGATAGGTTTTAATCTGCGGCTACAACATAGTAAAATTTGAGCCCGATAAACAATGAAGTTTTTGAATTATTTAACTTAGAAAATTTGTTACTTTGATTAGGATTATATTACGGTGAAATTGTTAAGAATTACATCTAATAATGAAAGTAACTTGAGAATTACAACAGAAAAGGAAATAACTTTTTTGCATAGTAACGCATTTAAAAGACTATTAGATTTAAATGGTATGCCCTTCTGATTTCAGATATAGGAAACTTCTTTTTCAAGCATAATCAATAGTAATCGTTTAATAAATTAAGAAGTCTGCATTTTCAAGGATATTGAGATATTGAAGGGCAGTTTCTTCGCTTATTTATAGTCTTATTCTTATAAATATTTTAGTTCCAATAAGAATGTCAGTGCAATTGAGCATGTCGTGCATTATTTTTAGCAGAAACCTTTATCCTTTTATAATTTTTTTACGAAATGATGGCAGTTTGTGCAGCTCTAAACTCGTAATCAAATTAATCATTTGAGAAATTTAGCGGAGTAGGGTAAGAGGTCATAATTTCGGACAATTTCTAAATTTGGACACTTTGAGGATAAAATTGGACACTAAAAATAAAAAGATTCAAATTATGGATTTTTATTCCAATATTTGATGAATAATGAATCTTATAATTCTAATTTCTTTATAAAACTTTTTATTTGCTTTCAAATCTATTCAAATTTGGTATTGGACTTTAAAAGGTTTCTCAGTTCGAAATTGAAGTGTTTCAATATTCAGCTTTGACCAAATTGTTTAAAAGAGAAAATATTTTTTACGGAAAATTATTATGTTTTTCCAAATTTAGGTTGGTCACCAACGATAAGACGGCGGTGGCCGCTATTATTCAAAGATGAAATTCTTCAATTGTAAACTCAGTATCCGTCAAATTTGCTTTGTCAAATGTTTTAAGAAAACTAACTAAAAATTATGCATAATAAAATTGTGCAAATAAAAGATAATATCGACGGATCAGAAAATGAAACGAATAGGGGAAAGTGGTCTGCCTTTGAATGCGGCTGCCTTTGAATATTGTAATTTTAAAGCATAAATTCTTTTCTATTAACTCTTAGATAGCTATTCATAATCCTCACAAGTCATCAAAAAATGCAGACCCTAGCTCTTATTTTCTAGGTGCTAGGACAAAAAAACGAAACTGAGCTCTAAACTGTAATTTTGATGTTCCACAATTCATGTGTCTTTTCATACTCAAAATTTTTCGAACAAATTTTCTATTGTGAGTCATAGAAGATGGATGGTATTTCTCCAAATACATTTTGATTCAGATGAGACAATTTTTGTGGGTGATAAAAGTTTGCAAATATTGCACTGCGGCAGCCTTTGAAACTTAATGTTGTGTGCCTTTGAATCCTCTCTTTCCATACATTGAAACATCTGACAGCTTCCTGTCCGGGAGCACAATAGAACTCCTAACTTTGGTCTGACGAATGTCATACAAATACTTATAACATGCTATCTTGCTCCGGCCGGGATGTTTCAAATTGACAATTGTCAACTTCAGTGGCGTTTTCTTATAAATTTTCAAGTAAAAAACAGTGATTCAGAAAAATGTAAAAAATGTTGTTGTATAATGACTTTTGACTACAGTGGTGGTTTTATTGAGTGCATTAGGGTTCATGCTAATGAATTATGGGCCATTTAATGTTACAGCCCTAATATTCTCAGTGAAAAATTAAGATTCAAAGGCTGCCCAAACACATTCAAAGGCAGACCATGCAGGCTGCCTTTGAATATATCGATATCACATTTTCAAGTTCATCACCAGGAAAAACTGAGGACTTGCGAGTCCTGAATGGGGTAAGCATAGAAGCTTAATGAACAAGAGAATTTTTTGGTGTAGTGCAAAGTTAAACTCATGTTGTAGTTTACTATGAAAAAAATCTCAAATTTTGAACATCATTTTTCGTTCAAAGGCAGACCACTTTCCCCTAAGTCTCGAATGGCCAACTTTTCAGGAGAGCGTTTTCAAGCTTATTATAGAATTTTTAAGATTTGAAAGGGTAGATAGAGGGTGTCAAGGAGTACCCGAAAAGCGAAAAAAACAAATTTTGCAAAAAAAATCGATATAATGTCTAAAAGAATCACACCTAAACGCCCTAAAATTAATCAAAGATCAAGTAAAATTTGCCATAATTTTAAAATATTAAAATGCAATTTTTCAGTGATTCGGGCATAGAGGTGAAGGACTTTGGTGCTAGTTGGCGCGATGGAATAGCCTTTTTGGCATTGATTGATTCCATCAAGACAAATCTTGTGAATATTGCCGAAATGAGAAAAGAATCCAATAAAACTCGTCTCAATACAGCCTTCGATGTGGCTGAGGCAAAATTGGGCATTGCTAGGATTCTCGATGCCGAAGATGTGGATGTGGAGAAGCCAGATGAGAAGAGTATCATGACCTATGTTGCTCAATTTTTGCACAAGTATCCGGAACCGAGAAAGGTAATTTTCGTCCTAGGGAAACCCATTCAAAATTATGTCTTTTTTTTGCCCTTAAAAGTCATTGGCGTTGTACATTTTGTCCTGAAAGACTTAAAAAATTTTTCAAGGTCATAAGTTAAAAGGGGTCTAGGGAATGTATTTTTTAAATGATCGGTGGAAATTTGGGTTCATTTGAAAGGCCTTGGAATCGCGGATCATTTTGAATTGAAAAATACCCTTTTTGGGAAGAAACCTTCCTGAATTCCCTGTAATTTGTTTTTAGCAATCTGCTGGTCATGAGACAACAATTCAGCAGGAGTACAATGATTTTATGAGATGGTTGCAAGAGAGAACAAGTACATTTGAATCACTGATTCAGGAGGATCGTCTCTCCAGAAATTTCAGTGATTACTTAAATGCAGACAGTGAGAATAAATCACATCAGCCGTTGTACAAAAAATTCCTGACATTGACCAGTTCGAGGAAGAATATTCTTGGAGTGCCACATGGTGCTCATGAGATGATTCAGAGCCTTTGGGAGAAACTGGAACGTCAGATGTTGTATTGGCTGTGGAGTTTGGATTTGAGATTGCCGGGTAATTTTAAGATTGTCGGCAAATGGCTGTGTGATGCTGAAACTCTACTTATGAATGATGAAATACCAACGGCAATGAATGAGGAAACTGCCTCAATAATAAGTCGCAAATTGGAAGAGCATAAACAATTCTTTGCCGATTATCCAAATATTATGGAAGTGTTTCAGAAGACAAAGAGCTTCCCATTGGATTCTTCGGTGAATCCTGAAGAGATTGCCTTGATGGAAAGGAGATTGTATGATGTTGGACCAAAAGCTACTCAGAGGAGGATTCGTTTGAAGTTCTTAGAGCACAAATGTTGCTTGATTGCTTTTCTGAATCTCGTGGAGAATAAGCTGAAGCTGTGGACGGCCAAGTGTGGACGTCAGGAGAAAGTTCAGCAACTTCTCGATCAATATTCCAACTTTGTGTCACGCAATAAGATTTTCCAGGAGTTCAGTAAGGCCTTTGTGGATATGCAGCAAGTTGTGGAGGAGTACAAACGAGATGGAAATATCACGAAGGATGATGTGGAAGAAATTGAGAAGTTTATGCAGGAAACAGAAGCAAGGTGGACTTCAGTGTCAATGGAATTGAGATGTGCGCAGAATATGCTAGAAGAAGTGATTGCATACTGGAAGCGTTGGAATTTGCTAACCAGTGAATTTATTCCATGGTTGGGCGATGCAGAGGTTCACGTTCAAAAATCCGAAGATGAAAGATTGGAATTTTTCCAGGACATTGGTGTCTGGCGTGAGAAATACCAATTGATTGTCGATACGGGGAATTTCCTTGCTGGTTCTTGCGAAGATGATATCTCTGTTGAACTGAAGAGGGCCATTAGTGACTTGACATCTCGCTGGGAGAGACTCTTCGGTGCAACAAAGCACTATGTTCATGCAGGAGATATCCTCAAGAATCGCCAGGAATATCGCAATGGTCTGGAGAAATTGAGCAATTGGCTGAGGTATGCTGAACAAGTTTTGCAGAACCAATCTCTAGGAACGACGGAAGAGATCAAAAAATACGGAGAAGCCCTGCAGAAGCTTCAGAGTGAGATTGAGGACATTGAGGAACTCTTTAAGCACATCAGCAAGGTTTTTCAGACACTCATTCAGGATCTGTCACGCGAAGAAGTGGACAAGAATATGGGTATTCTGAAGAAGGAGAAGGAAGCATTGGTTCGTGTTCGTGCAATGATTCCATCTCGTTTGCATCTCTTCCATCAACTTCTTGTGCAACATGAATCCCTGGAGAGTGGCCAGAGGGAGATCAGTGAATGGCTCAATGAGGCAGAGACTCTTCTCAGTTCCCTGTCTCTAGCTGGAGGTCGTGATCATTTGAACAGTGAACTCAATCGTCACAAACTCTTCTTCACTCGAACGCTCTACTACAAATCCATGCTCGAGAGCAAGAACAAAGTGTTCCAGAACGTTCTGAAATCCGTTACCACGGAGAAAAATATCGATTGCAGCGAAGCCGTTGATCGAATGAAGGAGCTCAATGAACGTTTTGAGTATGTCACGAAGAATGCCCAGCAATGGGAGAACCGTTTGAATGAGGCAGTTCGATGTTGGCGCAATTTCCGCGACAACGAACGTGTAATCGTTCACTGGCTAAGCCAAGCCGAAGTTTTCCTCAGTGAACGTCCCATGGAAGTCAAAGAGGTCATCGAGACGCAGAAACTCTTCTTTGACACTCTCAATGAGCGCTGGATGAACGAACTCGTCCAATCAGCCCAGGATTTGCTAAAATGTCTTCCAGTTCAAGAGCAACAAATCATAGTAAACGGCGTTGAAGGTCTTCAAGAGAGATGGAAGAATGTCCTATCTGCCTTCCCCTATCATCTTCTCAATCTAGAATTCCGCGTCGAAGAAAACAATTTCAATCAATACCTCAAAGATGTCGAGAAGGAAGTCAATCTTGAACAACAAGCCCTGATCAACAACGAAGATGTCGATATGATCCTAAGAAGAAATCAAGACTTCTTCAAGATGACAGGAAGCGTGGGAAAAATTGAAAAGTGCCTGGAAAATATGCAGAGAATCACAGCGGCTTACAATCAGAATCATCCATCTGAGAGACATTTTGCCGATGCCACAGAAAATGCCCTGAAACGCTGGTCACAGATGACAGAGAAAATCGAGGGAGTCAAGAAGATGCTACACAAGATTCCAGCTCAATGGGATCAGTATCATCAGAAGTTCCAGGAGATGATCATCTGGATGGACTCTGTGGATGAATCCCTGAAGAATATCACAACAGAAGTGGATTCAATGGAAGAATTTGAAAGGGAGAGAGTTGTCTTCCAGGTAAGAAGTCATTTGAATCTTGGAATTTTTGTAATCTCATATTTGTGTAATATGTCGTCTCATAATTTCTATTGCTCTCTTTAACATGCAGCTCCAAAGCTTGGTGGTAATCTTATTCATTTCATTAATTCACTAACAAGTCCATTTATGTGTTGGTACTGAATCCCAATGTTCACAAGTAACTTTTCGGATTTCAGCGTTTCTCTCCGAATGAAAAGAAACGTATTTAGAAACACGGAAACGTATCTAGAATCATATAAATGTATTTTGAGACACGAAAATGCAGACAAAAATCATAGATATGCTTCCAAAAACACAATATTGCATTTCGAAACAAGGAAACAGGGCTATAAACACGGAAACAGAAACAAAAATTGTAGAAACGGTTCCAAAAACGCAAAATCACATTCCCGGAACATGAAAACGTACCTTGGATACGGAAATAGAGGCAAGATCAAGGAAACGTACCTAGAAGCACGCAAACGGTTCCAAAACTGTAAAATCACATTCCAGCAACACGGAAACGTACCTTTAAATACGGAAACAGAGCGAAAATCGTATAAACGATTCCAAAAACGAGAAATCGCATTCAAGGGTCAAGAAAACGTATATAGAAGCACGCAAATGCCGCCAAAAACCGTAGAAACGATTCCAAAAATGTAGAATCACATTTCAGGAACATAGAAACGTACTTTTAAATACGGAAACAGAGCGAACATCGTATAAATGGATCCAAAAACGATAAATCGCATTCAAATGTCTTGGAAACGTATCTAGAAAAACGTAAACGCTGTCAAAAATCGTATAAACGATTCCAAAACTGTAAAATCACATTCCAGGAACATGGAAACGTCCTTTTAAATACGGAAACAGAGCCCCAATCGTACAATTGGTTCCAAAAACGAAAAATTGCATTCAAGTATCTTGGAAACGTATCTAGAAGCACGCAAACACCTCCAAAATTCGTAGAAACGGTTCCAAAAATGTAAAATCACATTCTAGGAACACGAAAACGTAACTTTAAATACGGAAACAGAGCCAAAATCGTGCAAATTGCAAATGGTTCCAAAAATGAAAAATCGCATTCAAAGATCTCAAAAATGTATTTAGAAACACGGAAACGTATCTTGAAACACGGAAAAATAGACAAAAATCGTAAAAATGATTCCAAAAACCTAAAATTGAATTTAAGGAATATATAAACGCAGACAAAAGAAGTAGAAATGGTCCCAAAAATCCAGAATCGCGTTCAAGAAACACGAAAATGTATTTCTAGAAACACGGAAATGCATCCAAAATTGTAGATAGTATTTCAAAAACGTGAAATCGAATTCAAGAAACACGAAAACGGATCTAGAAATACAGTAACGCAGACACAAATCGTAGAAAACATTTTAAAAACGTAATACCGAATTCAAGGAACACGGAAACATATCTAGAAACTAGGAAATACATTCAAAGGACACTGAAACGATTTTTAAAACTCAGAAATATTTGAAACGTAGAAGCTGTTTCAAGAAATGAGGAAATGGTTTTGGAAATTGGGAACGTTTCTTGATACCCTTAAACGTTTTAAAAATAACACAGAAACATATTCAAGAAAGTCGAGAACGATTATTTGAATGCATATTCGCATTCTAGAAGTACGAAAATGTTTGTTGAAAAACAGGATCGCATCCAAGAAGCGCTGAAACGATTCTAGATACTTGTAAAGGATCGTCTAAGTGCCAAAAAATATTTCAGAAATGAAGAAAACGATATTAGAAACCCGGTATCATTTCTATAAACACCCAGTGACATTTCTAGGAACGCAAAGACATATCTAAGAAATCCGATGGCGCATTTAAGAACTCAGGAACGTTCTTGATACCTGTAGATGTTTCTAGAAATAAGGAAACATAGAAACCAACCTGGAAATAGGGAGACAATTCGATAAATACAAAATTGCATTCAAGAAGTACGGAAACGTTTGTATAAATGCGAAATCGCATCTCAGAAACACTGGAACGATTTTAGAAACCCGAGAACGATTTAACATATTTCAAACACGAAAAAAGATTCTAAAAAAGCAGAAGCATTTCCAGAAATTTGATGAGATTTATAGAAACACAAAAACATATTTAAGTAATTCGACGATGCATTTAAAAACTAGGGAACGTTCTTGATTAATGACTATCAACTTTTTTAGAAGTAAGGAATCGCGTCAACTGAATAATAATAATAATTAATAACAATAAACGTACCGAAGAAATACGGAAAATAATAGGTACAACAACATTCCAGAAAGGCTTATGACCAACGCACAATAACTTTTGTTAGTAAACATGTTTTCATTTTTTTCTATGAGAATGCGAAAGATGACTAGATCTGGGTTTCATTCACTCTCACAGAAAAGTCAAGAACATATTTACAAAACAAATTTTATTGTACGCTGGTCATTTGGCCAAAAGCACAATAACTTTTGTTTGTAAACATGTTTTGAAATTTTTTTATAGGAGTGAATGAGATGACTAGATCTAGATCTCATTCGCTCTCATTGAAATGTCAAAAACATGTTTACTAAACAAAAGTTATTGTGCGTTGGGCATTAAGCGCATTCGCGAAAATTAATCAGAAGACCCAGAAACGTTTTTAGGAACTTGGAAGACATTCTTAGAAATAATAAAACGTTCTTAAAAACGAAGAAATGATTTCAAAAATGCGGAAACAAAGTTTTACAACGTGGAACCGTATCCAAACATATGCAAAGTGATTCTTAAAAATCCAAAAACGTTTCCAAAATTTGGTGTTGATAAACGAAGGAACGTTTTTAGAAAAATATGGAAACATTTCGTCTGTTGGATCAGCAACTGTGCTAACAACATTTCTTTTGTGTCTATATTCTCGTCAAATGCAACGCAACGGTGCTTACAATGAATGCAGACTGCAGACACAAAGCTACGATTTCTAGAAACGAGAAAATTATTCCAAATTCTACCACTGAAACGCTTTTAAAAATACGGAGTGATTTTCAAAAATTACTTTTGACTTACTTGTGAACATAGGGAATATTCCCTCCCCATTATATCAGAACTTCTTTTAATATATTCTTCTTACGTCTTCTTGTGAATCCGCAGAAAATCTGCCATGATGCAGATTCCAAGAGGGAGAACATGAAGTGGCTAGTGAAGTGCCTAGACTCTCTCCTGCCATATGCTAGTGAGAGTGAAGCTGCTGAGGAGCAGAAGAAGTTGGAAATGATGATTGCCCGCTATAAAAATCTCATTCCAACAATTGAGGTAACAATGGTGCGTACTGAAATTTTCTCAAAGTGTTACACATATCGCCGAGAGGTGCGTGAAATTGTGACCCTGTTGAATAAAGTTCGGGATCAGACATTGTCCGCTCAGCCACCTGAGAGTTTAGCACAAGTGAATAAGATGGTACAGGAGCAACAGTATGCCATCAATCAACTTGATCAGCAACGTCCCAATATCGTTTCGATGTTGCAGCGTGGTAAGGATCTCAGTAAAGATGTTCACGCTCCATCATTTGTCACAGTCGAGGTAAAATCACTGGAATCGGGGTGGAAGGAGGCTTACAATGAGTCCATTGATAAGCTTAAGACACTTAAGGATACTCAGCAAGTTTGGAATGAGTATACCGATCAGAAGAGTGAGATTATCAATTTGCTGGGGAATGCTGAAACTGAATTGAGGTCCATTACGCCTCTTCAGACGGATCCTAAGAATGTGAGTTCCGATCTTAAGGCCAAGAGGGACTTGAATGCGCATTTGCAGCATGTTTCTAAGCAAATGATTGAACGCCTTCGTGAGTTGTCGGAGAATCTGATTCCTCTGACGGCAACTGAGAAGCAACCACAGTTGTCCAAGGATGTGGCAGAATTGGAAAAACAATTCTCCAGGACGATGGATCACGTGAAGGAGAGAGTTGAATATCTTGAGGATTACAGTCACAAATGGAATGACTACAAAGAGAGATTGGCCGAATTGCAAGCATGGGCAGCTCAGACTGCTCCTCAATTGATTGAATCCCTTCAGTCTGTGGATTTAACGCCTGAGGAAAAGACAGCTAAGATGATGTCTATTCAGCAGATGCTGAGTGAGAAGATGCGTCAGCTTGATCTTCTTGGGAGCGATGCCAGTGATTTGGCGCCCAAAGAAGGGAACATGGGTGAGGCGAAACGCCTGAAAAATGAAGTTCACAGACTTCAAGAGACATTTAGTGCCATCAGTCGGAATTTCGAGAATAAATCCAACATAATTCAGCACGATTTGACCAATTGGCAGAAGTACCAGGCGGAGTTGAAGGAAATCAAGCCACAAATTGAAAATATTGAGATTAAGATGAATGTCTCAGCGCCAAAACCTGTTTCACTCCAAGAGGCTGTTCTTCTTCAGCAACAGGCCAAACAATTTGAAGTTGAATGTGAAAATCAACTGGGAAAATTGCAAAATGCCGCAGTAATTAGTCAAAATCTCAGTTGCAAGACAAATGCACCGGATGAGTTGGATTCCATCAATTCCCGATGGAATTCTGTGCATGAAAATGCCAAGCAACAGAGAAATAAGATCGACAAATTGGTATCCAATTGGCAGAGTTTCGATTGCGATGCTACAAAATTGGAAACATGGATCAATGACACGGAAAAGGTGATTCAGAAGCGTCCGAAGATACTGCAGACGCCACAAATTGAGAAGTTGGAGAAGGAACTTATCAAGTTAAAGTCGTACAACAATGAAATATCTGAACATCAAGCCAAGTTGATGGCTCTCACTCAGAATTCTGACAATATTGCCATTTCTGTGGCACCAGAAGGAGCTTCGGCACTCAAGGAGCGTCTCAATGTCATGAAGCAGAGGATTGGCAATTTGTCTGAAGGTGTTCGGGACAAAATCAATGAAATCATGGATGCTATAATGAGTCGTCAGGATTTCAATACTCAATTGGCTGAGTTCTCCAATTGGATTGGGGAGACTCGGACCAAAGCCTTGCAAACGGACGATATCACAACGGAAAAGCTGGAATATGCAGCTCAGATTGTCCATGAACTACAACAAGACAGTGCAGATAAGAAACCAATGTTCAACAAGATTTACAATGAAGTTAAGTCGATGGTGTTGGAAGCTGCACCTGAAGATGCAACAGCTCTCAATGAAGCTTATACATCTTTGGTGTCTGATTACCAAGAACTCGATACAAATCTGGAGCAGAAGAGGAAAGCCCTTGAGAAGTGGAGAGAACTTCTAGGGTGGCTCAATGAAACAAATAGCCATTTGGAACATATTCAGCATCAATTGGAAAGTCCAGAGAGCAAAAATCGAGCCAAACTCGAGAGTATCTTGGCGGAAATTGATGACATTGCCAAGAGTGTGAGTGAATGGAAGGGTCAACCTCATCTAACGGAGGAATTGTCGTGCCTGCAAGTTCGTGACAAAACTACAAGGAACATTCTCAACCTTCCGCAACTGTTCAATGCAGTTGAGACAAAATTGGACGGTCTCAAAGCCAAGACGGTGGATCAAATTGATACTTCGGAGAAGCAAACGAAACAGAAGGACAACTTTGCCAGTTTAGAGAAGTCCTTTGTGGACAATTTGAACGAGGCACGAGCAAAACTCACTGAGATTACAGCAACCAAGCTGACTCCTTCAAATTTGGAACATGTTCTCAATGAACTCGTAATTTTGGGTAGTACCCTCAAGAATCAGTCTCCAATGCGACAGAGGATTCACGATGCAGCTAACACCGTTATGAGTGCAGATATTTCGGGGACCCATCAAGTTCAGGAGGCTTTGCTCATGATGGATCGAGAATGGGAGAATTTGAATCAGGAAATTGCTGATAGAATTGCCAATTATCGAGTGATTTACAATGCCATGAAGGAATATGTTGATGCTAAGGATAGGTTTTCGCGTGAAATGGGCAAAGCTGTTCAAATGGCCAATCTGATTCCCGTTGACGTAGCTGATGAAGAAAATATCATTCACGCTTCAGAAGCATCGAAGAAATCATTGGAGTTTGTGCGCAAATGCAAGGCACCTCTGGATGAACTGGAGAAAAAGAGTAGTCAATTGCTAAAGCTCTTTGAGACACCCTACCAATCCCAACCCGAAGAAGTTGTAGAGGTAGTCGATGATGCTCATAAACAGTATCAAGCGGTACTTGACAATGTTGCCCAGAAAGCTAAGTCATTTGAAACCGAGAGTGCTCTGTGGAAGCAAATTGATCTACTGAAAAATGAACTATTCCCATGGCTCAGTGATACCAATCAGAATCTCTGTGATTCCGCCAAGAATATTCAGGAACTTGAGCATAGTGCTGTCCGATTGAATAAATACAAAAATGAACTACCTCACTATACTTCCCTGAAGAATGAACTCTGTGAAAAGATTGAACAGTTGAAAGAGCTCAAACAGGAAGATCTTCCAATTTTAGGAAGTCTAGTTTCTTCAGTCGAAGATCAGTTTAACACTGTGGAAAACAATGCTAAACATTTGGAAGCAATGGCTCAAACATTGAATGCCCAAGAGAAAGAGATTCGTACGTGCATCAAACTCTTTGGGGAAGCTGTCAACAAGATCCGTGAAGCCCTTATCAAATGTGATGATATGTCTGGTGATACAACTAAAATTATTGAACGCATTAAGACGTGTGATATTTTAAAGCAAGAACTCACAAATTGTGGAGATGAAATTAGTCATTTAGCAAGTCGTGTGGCAGAAATGCAGGAAATTCATCCTTCAATTGCCAATTCAATAATTCCCAAGGAGCTCAATAATGTTCAGAAGAGGTACGAGAGTGTACAGGCCAATGCCAATAAAATTGAAGAGACTCTCCTGCAGTTCCTCAAGAAACTCCATGCTGATAAAATTGATATTCTACGACGAATGATTGGGACACAGAAAGAGAAGATTTCCTGGTGTCTACCTGAACCTGGGAGTGACAAGTACAACTTGGAAGTGAAGAAGGCTGCTCTAAATGATATTCAGAGGAGTATCGGGGACATTGAGATACGTGACGTTGATCTGAAGAATTCCCTGAAATTGCTGGAGAACATCGCTGTTGATGACAGTCTCAAAAAATTAATTGGTGAACATGATAATTTAGTGAAGGAACTAGAGGAGCTGAAAGAAAATTGCGGAAAAACTCGTGATATCCTTCTGGAAAATGTCACCGAGTGGGAAGACTACGAAAAGGCTTCAGAAAGCATAATCTCTACGGTTAAGCAAATAGAAGGAGACTTGAAGGATGGTTGTGCTACACAAATCAACCTGGCTACAATTGACAACACCATTGGGAAAATTAAGTCCTACAAAGCAACTCTGGAAGACGTAGCTCCAAAATTGCAACAGTTAGAACAGCTCGCAAAGGTTCTCAATGAGAAGAATCCCGAAGCAAGGCCAACACAAGTTGTCTCACATCTGGGACAGAAGTACACTGCTGTTTTGAAACAAGTAGCCAATCAGTTGACCAGGCACTCTGATGTTAAGGCCAATGGAGAGAACTTCAATAAGAACTTAGAAGAATGCAGAGACTGGCTCAAAAATACCCAAGAAGCTTTCAATGTTCTGTCTACGGAATTGGCAAAGAGTGAAACTCCAAAGGTGAACTTGATTGATCAGATCAAGTCTATGATTCCTGAACTAGATGCAGGAAGAGCTCTCATAGATAAACTCAATGATTCCGGAGAGTCTCTTTGTTCTGTAACTACATCAACAAATCGTGAATCCATTCGGAATGACATCAAATCGGTCAGGGATGATTTTGATAAGTTGCACAATGATGTAGCAACTACACTGAAAAATCTCGAGGGTATTCTCATCCAGAAAGCATCTCTTGAAGAAAATATCACTCAAACCAGCCAATGGTTGGCAGATTCCCTGGCCAAGATACCCGAAGAACTTGAATTGGGAACGAATTTGGCAGAGAAGAAGACCCTTCTGCAGAAATACAAAACTCAGTTGAAAGACATTGAACATCAGAAGCAGAATCTCAATCGACTTAAAGCTAAGACGAGTAATTTGGCTGATAAGAGCCTTTCGGGGAAAGTATCAAAGGAAATTGCAGAGTTTGACAAATTGTCTAAGCTCGTCAAGGGAAAGATTGAAGTGTACAGTAATCATGTGCAGAATCATGAATGTTACGATGAGATTCTAGAGAAGGCTTCAGATTGGTTTGTTGCACTTAAAGTGACTGCCGTTGATGTTCTCGAGGCGGATAAGTTCGAAAAGGAAGCTACACAGGAAAAACGAATGATCATTGAGAATGTACTGGAGCAAGAACCCGAAGGTGATGCAATCTTCGATACATGCTTTGAGAAACTTCAGTCAATTTTGCCCGAAACACATCCAAATGGACATGAGGGATTGTTGAATACTTGTGCACAGCAGAAAATGGCATGGAAGGAATTCATTGACCAATGCCGTGAAGCACTGAAGAAGCATGATCAGAAGTGCAGTCAACTGAATGAGTTGCAAAATATCGTTGAAAACTGCGATAAGTGGCTTAAGCAGATGGAGAATATTGTGAAGGATCAGAGTTTGAAGAATGGTTTGGAAGCCAAGGAGCAACATTTGAACAATTTGAAAAATCTCGCCAATGAAATTAGTGGTAAATCTGCGGAAATTGCAGAGATCAATGAGAAAGCACGTCATATTGAAAATGAACCTGAATTGGCTCTCAAGATATCCCGTCTCAATACTCGATGCCAGGCTGTGAAGAATAGTTGCAAGGATTCCATAGGGAAGTACGAGAATTACACAAAGGACCACAAAGATTTCAATGCGGAATATGATAGCTTCAAGGCTAGTCTCGAGGATACCGTAGCGAAGTTGAATGAAAATAGTGAGGTTGTTGGTGATTTGGAAGTTCTTCAGGAGCGACTGAACAAGATTAAGGAGTTGGCAGATAAGCGGATCCTCGATAGTTCAAAGTTTGAGAGTATCATTGAGAAAGGTGAGAAGCTGTACACTCACACGAGTCCAGATGGCAGGGAAATTATACGGCAGAGATTGAGGAATTTGAGAACGATGTGGGATGACTATACTGATGATCTCAATTCAGCCATTCAGAAATTAGAGCAATGTCTTCTGCAATTTGGTGAATTCACCTTGAGTCAGGAGCAGTTGACAAAATGGCTGAAGGATGTGGAGAAATCCATGCAGAATCACATGGAACTGAAGAGTACGCTGCAGGAGAAGAAGGCTCAATTGCAGAATCATCGCCTTATGCATCAGGAGATCCTATCACATCATCCACTTGTGGAGTCTGTTTGTGATAAAGCTCAGCATCTTGTGGATCAGACAAAGGATTCCTCACTCAATCACTACTTCGAGTCCATTAAGCAACTTTTTGAGAATATTGTGCAGAAATCTGAAGAACTAATGGCCAATCTAGAGAACTGTGTTCAAATTCACAATAACTACAGCATACTTCTTGCAAATTTCAAGTCTTGGCTCAATAATGAGAAGGAATTGGCTCTTGAGGCTGATGATATTACAGGTGAGAAATCTGAGGGTACCCGTCGGATGAATATACTAGATCAGCTTCAGAAGAATATCCCTATTGGGGCAAATGCTCTCAAAGGATTGAAGGAGAACATTGAGATTGTTGGAAAGAGCACTTCGAGTGAGGGCAAGAAAGTTCTTCAGTCGGAAGTTGCAGATCTGGAGAATGCCTTCGAGGCACATATTGCCAACATTGAGAGTTTAAAGGCAAAACAGGCAGCTGTGCTGTCTCAGTGGCAACAGTTTGATGGTAAACTCGAAGAGTTGACGAATTGGTGCAGAGGGAAAGAAACAATCTTCAAGGTGGAACATTTGCAGCCATCGTTGGAGACAAAGGAAGACCAACTGAAGACGTTCATAGAGGAACGCAATGCAATTGTGGAGAAACAGAAGGATTTCGATGAATTTGTGGATATTTCACATAGTTTGCAGGGTTCAAGTGGCACTGAGCGAATTAAGACGCTAACAATGCAACTACTCAATCGGTACCAATTATTGCAAGTGTTGAGCAAGGAGGTGGTTAATCGGTGGCAGGGTCTGGTTGAGGATCACCGAAAGTATGACAATAAGATGCGTGAAGTTCTCTCCCTGATAATACCCATTGAGAATAAACTAACCACCCTTGATAGTCCTGAATCCCTTGCGGACAATCTAACTCTCCTTCAATCACTAATAGCTGAGAAAGAAGCTACCGATGGCATGATATCCTCCCTCATTCCGCTTGGTGAAAAAATCCTACCAGATACTTTGGGTCAAGGTAGGGAGAAGATCCGTCAAGAGTTGCGTGATGTGCGTGATCGTTGGGATAGTATGGAGGAACATTTTAAAGATTTACAGAAACGCCAACAATCCCAAAATATGCAGTGGTCTAATTACAAAGATACTCTGCAACAGGCAATACAGTGGCTCGATGTCGTTGAAAAGGGTCTCCAGAAAGATCAGGCATCGGTGTCCACAACAAATCAAGAGATCAAGGCAAAATTGATGAAATTAAAGAGTACAGGGCAGGATATTTCAGCTCATAAGAGACTCATTGAGGTGACAACCGAGAAGGCCAATCAATTGCTTCAAATGGGTTCGGTGAAAGAACCTGAAGAAATTAAAAATGTTGTTGATGACATCAACAATCGCTACAGCAATGCCCAAGCTCAATGCTCTAAATTGCTAGGACAATTGGAAAAAATGTCAGATATATTTCAAATTTTCTCTGAACTTCACAAAGCTCAGCAGGACTATCAGAAAAATCTGTGGGACTCTCTTGCGACATATTCTGATTTTTCAGGCAATAAAGCCACCCTTCAGTCGCGTTTGGGTAAGTTGAATGAAATTGGTGAATCCCTGCAGGATAGTGAAGCAAAATTGAATGCATTGGGTGATCATTTGAGGAACAATGAAGAACTCATTCATGCACGATCGAAAGAGAATATGAGTAGAGATTTGGCCAATTTGCGATTTGACTTTGAGAAATTCAAATCGGCCCTGGGCGATGTGAAGAGTGGCTTAGAGAGTAAAATTGCCCAGTGGAGTCAATTTGATAGCAATATGGAACAATTGTTGGAATGGATGTCTGACTCGGAAATTTCTTTAAAGAACTACAGTCTGAAATCGACATTGGGTGAGAAACAGGAACAACTGACCAAGTATAGGGATTTGCTGAAGAATCTCCAGCAACATGAGAGTAACTTGGACAATTTAACGGATGAATCATCGGAATTGATTCAGGGAAGTGGTGAAGTTCGTCTTTCGGGCAATATTCAGCAGATTATCTCACGTTTCCAGTCAGTTCAGACGACAGCAAAGGAGATTGTGAAGAAGTGTGAACAAGCTGTACAAGATCATGAAATTTTCAATGATAAATACAAGCAATGTTCAGATTGGCTATCATCGGCTCAGGTCAAATACCAAGAATGTCAGGATCTATCAACAGCTGGTTCTCAAGAAGATCTCATGGCTAAGTATAATTCTGTTCAGGAGCTTCTATCCCAAAATACCAATGCTACTCTTCTTCTCAACAATACAATTGAATTGGGAGAGAAACTCTATCAGACAACAGCTCTCGAAGGCCGTGAGGCTATTCGAGAGCAACTCCAAGAACTTCAATTAGAAATGGAGAAGTTGTTTGATAATTTGGGAACGCTCACAAGAGCTCTTCAGACAAAATTGTCCAAATGGTCAGGATTTGAAGAATGTTCCCAGAATTTGGATGACTATCTGACCAATATGGAAGCACAATTGAGTGAAAACTTGATACTAAAATCAACTCTCGATGAAAAGAGAATACAACTTCAGAACTATCGTGATAATCTCACTGATATTCAGAATCACAAACCCGAAATGATAAATTTGAAGGATTTAATTGAGAATCTACCTGAACAGAATGAAACAATTGAGAATCAGTGTAAGAGTCTCGAGGATAGATACGGTAACTTGCTGAAATTGGCACAGAAACACTTGGAGAGTTATGTGAATATTGTAAATGATCATCAATTGTACTGCAAAGCTGTAATGGATACTCAAGAATTTATCGAAGCTGCACATAACACAGTCAATCTCTGGGGTGACTTGGATGTTGATCGTGTTTCCCTAGCAAGCAATCTCGATCGCCTAAAGAAAGTACAGCAAGAATATACCGATGAAACGAGTCGAATTAATGAGATTCGTTCATTGGGTGAGAGAGTTCTTCCAGGAACTGCTGAGGAAGGTCAAGTGAATGTTAAAACTCAAGTTGACAATTCCCAACAAGAATGGGAAGCATTGGTATCATCTGTTCAAAATGCCATTGATAATGTAATGGGAAAACTTCAGCAATGGGATGAATATGAGAAGCTGCGTGATCAGTGTGTTGCATGGATTTCTGGAACAGATAGTAAATTGCATGCTATTGACTTAAAGACAACCAAGGCCGAAAAAATTGAACAATTGGAAGCCCTCAAAGAATTGCAGGGTGAAGTACGGGCCAAAGAATTAGAAATTGATAGTGTAACTGAGCGTGCTCAGTTGCTGTATAAAGGATTGGCAAGTTCCCGTAGTAGTCAAATCTCAGAATTAGTCCTTAAATATCAGCAGGTTTGTCTTAAGGTCAAAGAACTTCACTCTCGTTGGCAGCAATATGTATCTGGTCATCAGGAATTCGACAATAAACTCAATGATTGCAATCAATGGTTGGACAACATTAAACAGAAACTTGACTACTGTTCGGATCTTTCGGCGACATCTCCGAAGGATTTGGAAAATAAATTGGCCACCATACAGGATCTCCTCTTGCTCAAAGATGAGGGATTCGGTAAGGTACAATCTGTCATTGAGACAGCACAGAATGTCTTGGCTAATACTGCCCCAGCTGGTCATGAGGCAATCAATAAGCTTCTGACAAAATTACAAGAAGACTGGTCAAACTTAGCTCTTCGAATGATTGATGTAAAGACCTCACTCGATGAGTCAATCAATCAATGGTCTGGCTTCCTTGAAGAAGTACAAAATGTCAATAAAACCGTCGATTGGATGGAGAATGCATACAAAGAATTGTGTGACTATCAAGCCACAATGACGGAGAAACGTGCTATGCTAGAAAGAATTAAAAATGCAGTTGAAAAGATTCGTCTTGAACGAATGGATGTTGATATACTGAAAGCTAAAGCTAAAGAAATGATCGCTAGTGGTCAACAGAGTCTTGCTGCAAATCAGGCTCAACAGATTCTCGATAAGTTTGATCTGTTGTCGGACAAAATGAACAAATTGATGATTGAACGCGAAGAAGAGTATCGCGATCATCGTCTATACAAGGAAGCCTATGATGATCTATCAGCCTGGATGGCAAGAGCTCGCGATAAGTTCCCTTCGTTGAAACAACAAACGCTGAGCGATAAACTTGCCATTGAGAATATCTTGGCGCCTCTCGAAGCCCTGCTCAATAAGCAACCTCAGGGTGAACTTCTTGTTGAACATCTTCAACATACAAGCGAAGTAGTCCTTGCAAGTACATCAGAACCAGGGCAGGAAGTTATCCGGCGAGATATTGCTGAACTTCGTGAGAACTTTGAGTCAATGTTTAGAGAAATAGCTCAGCAGAAAGACCAACTAGAATCCACAGTGATTCAATGGCGAGACTACAAAGAAGAATATGAGAGGCTATCTGAATGGCTTCAACAAATTGATATTCTCGTAAAGAATCACAAACTAAATCTTCTCGCTACTCTTCCTGAGAAGCAGAAGCAAGTGAAAGAAATGGACGAAATCCTTCAGAGACTGGAAAAGGGTAGAGAAGACATTGAGAAGTTTAATAAATCAGCAGCTCCACTTTTGGCATCGCATTTGGACACTTACGTCAACAATCAACTTAGACACCTCAATTCACGCTTCCAAGTCCAAGTGAATCTCGCCAAAGATGTCTACAAGAAAGTCGAAACAAACTACGAGCAGCACAAAGAATTCGATGAGTGTGCAAATAATGCTCGCAATTGGATAGAAAATGCCAAAGAAATTATTCGGGAATGCAGTGAGGCTTCAAGCAGTTCAAATAAGGAAACCCTTCAGCAGAAATTGCAGCAGATCACTGATTTAATAAGGCGCCGAGAAGAAGGTCAAAATCTCGTTCATACTACTGTTAACAATGGCGAGAAAGTTTTGCGTAGTACACGATCAGATGGCAAAGATGTGATCAACAATCAAATCAAGGAAATACAGAATGAGTGGGATCGTCTAGTGAAGAAGATGTCAACGGTGAAAGTTCATTTGGAGACGAGTCTTCTTCAGTGGGCAGATTACAGTTCCAGCTATTCTCAGTTGCAACAATGGATTTCTGATCGTGAAGCTAAACTTCAGCAAGTTTGTGAGCAAAAAGTGGCTAAATCGAAAAAAGGTCAACCAGGCTTGGCATCCGGCCTCAGTGAGAGGAAAGCAAATCTCCGACAGACTAATAATATTGTTCAGGACATTGTCTCCTTTGAGCCAATGATCCAATCTGTCACATCAAAAGCATCAGATTTGCAACAAGCAGTGCCAGCTTCAGAGATATCTTTCAAGTATGAAAATCTAAGTAAACAGGCCAAGGATCTCTATGAGAAACAGAAAGAAACAATTGAGAATCACCAGGCACTTATTGATGCTGGAAATGATTTTGCTCAGTGGTTGCGAAATGCCAAGGAGCGCCTGAGCAAGAGTGCAGAACCAATTGGTGATAGAGATACGTTGACCAATAAGCTGGGGCAGATTCGAATGCTGCAGAATGAAGTGAACGATGAAGGTACTCCAAAACTCAATAAAGTGTTGGAACAGGGAGAAATTGCCTGTAGGAATGCTGTTCCAATCGATCGAGAGATCATAGAGGAGGAAGTGGCCCTGCTCCAGGAGGAATTTGACAACTTTGTGTGAGTACAGAACACTGTATTATTTTTAAACATAACGTAATTTTTTTTGAATTGTATTCTCGGTCTTTTATGGATAAAAAACAGGTCTATACCGTGTTTCTTGACTCGTAATTTTTTTGTGCGGTTGTCTGTTCTGAAATTTTCACCCTGTTACTGTGTTATCACACTTGCACATTAAAATTTTAATATTATTCACATTAATTGTCGCTGGTGAGAGTCCAAATGTGTAATTTGTGTGTTTGAATCATTTTATATTCAAAATTTGGTCTATTTGTTGATAAAAAGGTAGACTTGGCCCGCAAAATTTGATATAAATTGATTTATAGCATTAATGCGAAAAATTAATGCGATTTTCTCTTTAATTTTTAATGTGAAAAATATTTATGCTTTAGGTAAATTTAAACTTATTTTTGCAGGCCAAGTCCACTTCCTTATCAATAAATAGAAAAACCCTAAACATTAAGTGACTCAAAGACACAAATAACATATTTGGACACTCACAAGCGACAATTAATGTGAATCACATTAAAATTTTAATGTGCAAGTGTGATAACGCCGTTAGAAATAGTTCATTAAACTCCTCAAGAGTGCCATGTTTTAAAGGATATGTTTTTTCTGTTATGTACTGTTCCCACGGCCAGTAAAAGATTACTTTTATTCCTAGGAATACTATAAATGTACTGTTCGCAAGAGCAGTAAATATCAGAAATTTGCTATGCCCAGGATCCGACAGATCTTAGGGACAGAAAGAACTTACCGTTCCTAGAAACAATAAGACGTTACCGTTCCTAAGATCAATTAGACCTTACCATTCCTGGTTCAAGTAAGAAGTTACCGTTCCTAGGACCAGAAAGAAATTACACTTATTAGGAACAGAAAGAATTTGTCGTTCCTATAAACAATAAGAAGTTACCAGGATGCCCAGGATTATTACAAAATTTACTGTTCTCAATAATAGATCAGAAACATTATCAATTTATTGTTTCCATAAACAGTTGAAATTTACTACCCCAGGACAATACTAGTTAACTATTCCTAGGAAAAGTAAATCGTTACCGTTCCTAGAACTAGTAAGAAATTTACCACGCCTAGGACCTATAAGAAGATACTGTTTCTAGGACCAGTAAGAAATTACCGTTATTAGATCAGTAAGACCTTGTCATTCATGGATCCAGGATCTAGTAAGAACCGTAAGAACTTACCGTTCTTAGGACCAGTAAAAATTTTCCGATCCTAGGACTAGTAAGATATTACCGTACCTAGAACCAGTAAGACGTTATAGTTTTTAGGAACAGAAAGAATTTGTCATTCCTAGAAACAATAACAAGTTACCGGTTCTATAGGGCGAGTAAAAATTTATCGTTCCTTGGACTAGCTATAACTTACCATCTCTGGGACAAGTAAGGAGTTACCGTTTCCAGAACCAGTAAGAGCTTACCGTTCCTAGGACCAGTAGTCCACAGTTTTCACCAACAGTAATAGTTTATTGTTCTTAGCAATATTTACAACGTAACTTTTCCAGTATCAGTAAGAATTTACAGATTCTAGAGATAGAAAAAATACCGTTCCTAGAAACAATAATAAGTTACTGTTTCTAGGAATAGCCAAAACTTACCTAGGACTACTAATAACTTACCATTTCTAGAACCAGTAATAATTTATCGTTCCTAGGATCAGTAAGAAGTTATAGTTCTTAGGGTCAGTAAGAAGTTATCGTTCCTAGGATCAGTAAGAAGTTATAGTTCTTAGGGTCAGTAAGAAGTTACCGGTCCTAGGATTAGTAAGGAGTTACCGTTCCCAGAATCAATAAGAACTTACCAAACCTAGAACCAGTAATGAGTTACAGTTTTTATAAACATAAATAACTTATTGTTCTTAGGAATAGATACAACGTACCGTTTCCAGGATCAGTAAGAATTTACAGATTCTGGGGATAGAAAAAATACCGTTCCTAGAAACAATAATAAGTTACTGTTTCTAGGAATAGTAAAGACTTGCCTATGACTACTAATAACTTACCATTTTTAGAAGCAATAATAAGTTACCGTTCCTAGGATCAGTAAGAAGTTATTGTTCCAAGGATCAGTAAGAAGTTTCCATTCCTAGGACCCGTAAGAAGTTATAGTTCCTAGGATCAGTAAGAAGTTATCGTTCCTAGGAATTGTAAGAATTTGCCGTTTCTAGGAATAATAAAAATTTAGACGTCTTCTAGGAATCTTAAAGTGCTAGATTCGTAAAAATTCAAAATTCCGATTATACCCAATAATTTATCCAGAGCTCTCCTCTGGAGCATTTGTTATGAATATTGTCAATAAAGGATAATTTTATAACATTGAATGAGAAGAAATCCACTGGGAAATCTTTCTACAAAACATGGCACTGAAAATGAGGAAAATGATATAGTGAGGAGGCATGGTTCATGGTCACATTTAAAATAATTATTTGTCTATAGTTTTAGTATTATTCGCTCACCTTAAATGATATTCAGGGAATTCATTCAGGAGGGGAATTCTGTAATTTTCATGGCATTGTCACGCGTGAGTTTGAAACCTGACAATGCCAATCGAGCTTTCTTTTTGTCATATCATATGAGTTCGAAAATGCAATTCACTGATCTTTTAATGAAATGCCTTTACTCAGTGATATTATGCAAATACAGTCTGTCTTGGTTAATTTGTTTAACAACATTCATTGTCATTTGAATTGCCAGAAATCTTAAATATGTGACTACTGACAATGTCACGTGAGTCGAAATGCCATTGCCACGGCTACAGAATCGCATTTTCGAAAAAGCTCTCCTGAGATTCAAACCTAATTTGTCATGTGGCATTGCCAGAGCGTTACAGAATTCCCCTCCAGGAATAAGAACAAATTCTGCTCTCAAGAGCTACTCAACAAGGTTTTTGAAGCCTTTCGTCGCGGTTTCAGTTACACTATTAATCTGTCTCCAATTAGAACATTTCTCTTGTCTCCATTTGGATTAATTTGTTTCCAATAGAAGCATTTTACGCTCGCGCATTTTTCTTGTATTTAAGAAGTTTTCAAATTATATCTAAAGAATTTTCACTAAACAGATTCTACACTCAGAAAAATAATCGATTAAAATTACTCGAATCGATGTTGAATTAAGTCTTTTTCGTTGTGATTTTCGATTAACTATATTTTAGAGTTGATTTTACTTCTATTTAGGTGTAATATTCAGAAGAGTTCTTTTAACTTTTTTTTCCTAAAATTTACACGACAAAAGAGTGTAAATAACTCTTTTTAAGACTGAAAATAACTCGTTTTAAGAGTTAAAATAACTCGTTTCAAGAGTTAAAAAAAGACTTTTTTAGAGTTAAAATAACTCTTTCAAATCCCAAAATGAATTATATTTTGCAATTTTATGTTTTTTTTTTATTTTATCATTTTCTTTATTAATATTTTCTTGACCTCAAGTTTACTATGTTCTGAGCGAAATGTCATATGATGCACGCACGTGCCTTCATGAAACAGTGTTAGGCATATTTTTAGTTGATGTACCATATGAACTTTGTCACATGAAAATCTACTTGACTGAAGTATATTCTTAAAACGAAAACACTTAAGCATATACTTCAGTCGAGATGAAATTTTACATCGAAAAAGAGTAATAATTACATCGATATCCAACGAATTAATTCAACTCGCACGAAGAGTTGTTTTAACTCTATTTACTAAAATTTACAACGAAAAAGAGTAACAATGACATCGATATTCTTCGAGTTAATTCAACTCTGCCATAGAGTTGTTTGAACTTTTTAGGTTTTTTTTAGTGTAGAAGAGTCAAGGAGTAAATTTATGTAATTTTCTTCAGAAAAAACATGAACTTAATGTGTTGAATCATCTGTTAAAGTTAAGCCGCCGGTAAATGGTTTTGAATTAGGACATTTGCCCTAAGAGGTAAAATTTCAATCGATTATATTTCACTCATATGAAAAGGTGTGCCATGTACCATTACAAATTAATTTGACATTATTTTAACTGACGAGAAATATTTATTTCAAAAGATTTTCAGTGGGAGATCACTGAAGAGTATTTTAAAAAGTGGCCATGAGTGTAGAAGGGCCTCAAGAATGTGTAGACTTATGGCCATACGCAATTTATCTAATAAATTGTTCAAAAACGGTCGTTTACTTGACATACTTATTTTAATAATAAACAATCTTAGCCTTTAGCCATGCCTCCTCTCTGATTCTCAGGAGATTCAGTTAGAAAACTCGTTTAATAAAAAATTTGCAGAGAGAATTTGAAGCAGGCAAAGCAGAGACTAGAAATTGGAATTGTAAAGTGGACTGAGTATGATGATCAGTACAAAGAGGCCCTGGATTGGCTCACCAAAACCGAAACTTTGGTGCAGTCCTACAATAAGCTTCAGGATAGCCTGGAGGAGAAGAAGAATGTTCTTGAGCAATTCCAAAATCATCTGCAAACAATTTTTGACTGGCAGAGAGAATTGGATCAGCTCAATATTACAGCTCAGACCCTTTTGGAAATTTGTGCTGATACCCGTATTAGCAATGGTGTGACTCAACTTACGACAAAATACAATGCTCTACTGTCAATTGCCAAAGAAGTTATGCGAAGATTGGAATTGCACTATCAAGAGCATCAGCAGCATCAAGCTCTGTATGGGGAATGTCAGGATTGGGTTGAGGCAATTCGTGACAAATTGAATGAGTGCCTCGAGGTACCAAATACAATAGCTGAGGTCAATCACAAACTCAATACCATTCAGAATATCAAACAGTTGCTGGAGCAAGGTCAAAATAAACTCAGGTATACGATTGAATTGAAAGAGAAAGTGATTATGAATACGGAGATCAATGGTGCGGCAAAGATTCAAGAGAATACGGAGAATCTCAAGCATGAATTTGAGAAGTTGATATCGGAAATTGGGGATATTAAGCAGAAGTTGACAAATCGTGCTGCACAATTGGATGATGTGATGAAATTGATTAAGATTCTCAATGATTGGTTGGATGAAGTTGAACCCAATTTGCAGCTATCAGATGCTTGTCTCAATGAATTGAGCGAGAAAAAGACATGGTTGGAGAAGAATCGTACACTCCAGAAGGATATGATCACGTACAATGATACCATTGAAAAGGTCAAGAATAAGCTCAAAGATGATGAGAGCCTAGACAAGAAAGCATTCGATGAATGCCTAAAACGCTTTGAGAATTGTCAAGGAATCATTGCCAAGAACATTGAGAATTTGGAGAATCAGGTGAAATACCATGAGAACTACAAGATGGCTTATGGTGAAATTGCCGAATGGATTCGCAAGACAAAGATGGACATCCAACATTGTTCAGATTCCCATGGTGATAAGCCCCAATTGCTGGAGAAACAGACGAAATTGCGAGAGATTGAACTGTCTCAGCCCGAAGGGAAGATCCTCATGGAGAACACGGTAGAATTGAGTGGTCAAGTGATTGCAACCAGTGGCCGAGAAGGGCAGGATGTCATCAATCAGGAGATCAAACAACTCAAATCCGACTGGGATGGTTTGCAATTGGTCACAAAGCAGTCTCACGATGGATTAACCAATTGCATTGCCATGTGGAATAAATTCACAGAGAAATCCGATCAAATAGCCAAGTGGCTGCAGGAATATGAAGCAAAGATCAATCAAATGGAATCAGCAGGAGAAATAACGACAAATGATTTAACAGCCTGCAAGGTAATGTCGCACAGAATTGATTGGTTTTCTCTCCGGAGTTTTTTTTTGTCCTGTGACTAATTTATCGCATGCACTTCGTCTTGTTTGCAGAAAATCCTGGAAGATGTCCAGAATCAGAGGGAAAATATGGAGGATCTCAGTGATTGCTGTGAGATCCTAATGGAACAGAGTGCATGCACTTGGGTAAGAGATAAGACTGTTGATCTCCAAGGAAGATACTCCAATCTTCTCAACTCAGCCCAAGGTAAGGTTGATCCTCTGTTTCTTTTTTTTATGTTTTAGGTTGCAGCGTCGAAAATGTCGCAAAAATTTTTCCTGACGTAAAAGTCGTAACTGGGATTGAATTTGATTGAACCCGGTTTATAAAGTTACGTTATATAAAGTGTTGCAAAATTTTGATTTTAGGCCAAAATTTTAGTCAGAAATCTGAGATATACTGACAAGAAAGGAAACGGGATAGAGGATTTATGAGTTTAAAAACTGAACTTTAGTCCAGTTCCCAATGATCTCAAAAATTTAAGTAACAAGAAATTTTACTGAGTTTTCAAATTCTAATGGATCATTTGCCTTTAACATCAATTTCCTAAAAAAATACTACCTGATGGCCAAACTTTAGCTGTGCAAACCGTATAAGGAGCAATAAATAAAAAAAGGATTTTGCATTTCACTCTAACATTAACAAATGAAATTACGATCAATTTAATTGAATTAGTACACTGAGAAAAAAGGGTGCGATTAAAATTTTTTCCTCAGAAATTTAACACTTTTTAGGTGTAAAAATATATTAACATTTTTTAATGTTAATTTTACACCTTTTTAAGGGTAAAATTAACATGAAAAAGGTTAACTTTGACCCCTAATACACCTAAAAAGCGTAATATTTACACCGATTTCGGATCAATATTGCAGGGTAAAATAAACATTTCTCGAGTGTTATTTTAACTTTTTCGGATTCCTCTCAGTGTAGTGTCGCAAAATTTTGATTTTTGGCTAAAAATTTTGTCAGGCATCCGAGGAATCCTCAGAAAATGGGAAACAGGTTAGAAGGTTTCATAGGCTTCAGAGTGGAAGTTTAGCCCAATTTCTGATGATCTTAAAATGCATCATTTGCCTTTAATATCCAATCTTTAGCCGTCATTAATCTAAATCTTAGCTTTGAAAAACGTATTACACAAAGAGTAAAAATAAAAATGGATTTTTCACTTGACTCTAAAATTTCCTAAATATTTCTATTTTTGAAAGAAAAGTTAAAAAAGTATGAAACAGTTTCACACAGATTAATACAGTGGGACCTCGATAGAGTCAACCCCCGATAGAGTCAATCTCCAATAGAGTCAAAAGTTATCTTTTTACTCTACGGAATCCGATAGAGTCAACTTGGTCAACTTGGAGCCAAATTGATCCCGATAGAGTCAACTTTTCCATTATTATTGAACTAATAATACTGTATGACTTTTTCGAAATTAAAAGCAGTGTTTTGGTGTATCAATGTAACGTTTTTAACACAAGAAAAACAATATTATGATAAGATTCGTAAATTAACCATGTAATCAATTTTCGACAAAATAATTTTCTTTTCGTGATTTTAAGCGTTTTGACCGATTGAAAGTTCTCTCTTGCCTTTTCTCTCTTGTCTTAAAATTTTTTTGATTAAGCCCTATGATCTCGTATGACGTGTTTTCCTGTAATCATAAAAAAACGATTTTGGCGGTGAAGGGGAGGGGTAGGGAGGAAATGAGGGGCATAATGATAATCCCCAGGTTGACTTATTAGGGGGTCATCTGAAGACTCCAAGTAGATATCTCTAACCATTTAGCGTCCATTTTTCAGAAAATGAGAAAAATTGGTTTTATTGCTCTTTTTGTGAAGTTTAGAGCCATATAGTCAAGTGTGCTAATCCGGGCGCTTCGCTATCTGGATCGTTATTGACTAATCCACTTAAAATAATATTTTTATTTTTATTTCCGTAATATAGTCACTACAGTAACATAATATAACTATTCAACTTTGAGAAAAAGCAAAAATAATATTTTTATCCATTAAATAAGTGAGTGTAATCGACTCATTTCAATCTTGTGCCAGCTGGGTTCTTCACTAAAAATTTTCTAGAAGTGATATTTTCGCTAATGACATCTAGTTGATTGAAAGCATTTATTGTTTTTTCCTTGTGAAAAAAGTATTGTAAATCCAATAGTTTAATTAAAAGTGAATTAGCGAAAAGGCAACCCAGTTAGTGCATGCTGACTTATTTCAGTATTATCATTATTTTATAAATCTTCTTTAATATTTTTGATATTTTTTTTACATTATATTTCTGAATGAAACAGTGAATAATTCTATGGATTTAGAAGAAGTAAAAAAGAATTTCATGAGTCCAAAAACAAGCGTTTAAGTAACACTCTTCGGAAAACGATCCAGTTACCCCACCTTACTATAGTTATGTCATAACGAAAAGAACAACTATCAATCTCTTCTTTCAAAGAATAAAAGTTTAAAATAAATTCTTATTAATAACGTTAATTGAATCAGAATTTTCACTAATTAAATATCTATCGGAAATCTTCTAAAAAAAGTGATAAAAGAAATCTTTAAGACACCATTTCCCTATCTTAATATCGTGAATGGACTTAAATATTATCACATGGATAGTAATTTTCACTTAAGATACTTACAAATAATAAAAACATTCTGTAAATTTATTCTTTAATCTCCAAACTACGCCCCAACATACGACTTTTTGGGACCAGAGGGTGTAAAATTTATGGGTTAATTAAATAAAATATTCTACTATCGTGTTAAATTTATCAATTATCTAGTACAAACATAAAATAATACCCCTTTATATGAAAACTTTACATTTTAATTGTTTTTTTTGCACTCCGATAGAGTTACCGAATCCATTGGAGTCAACAGGCCTCGAAATAATTGGTTGACTCTATCGAGGTCTCACTGTATTTTTATTGAGTTGAATATGAACTAGGTACAAGTAAACCATCCTAGATATTCATTTAGAATATAGAATAGAATATTTATTTTATCACAAAATAGGGTACATCCCTTTTACAATTGTGATAAAGAGCAAAAAAAATAAAAAGAGAAATAACAAAAGAAAACAAAAAAAAAATAAAATGGAAGAAACAAGAGGCGAAAAAAAGAAGAAAAAGGATGAAAAAACGCTTCCTTAAGAATCATTTAGCCTGAACCTGAAAAAAAACCTGATGTTTGGACCTTTGGATGTTTGGGTTTGGGTTTTGATGGATAACGTGACTAGTACTTAAATCGCTTAAATACGCGAAAAATATGAAAAAAGATTAGAAAAAAGTTTCATAGTCGACTGTAAAATCAGCTTTAAAGAAAGTGGTTTGAAGATTGAAAGCCATTAGGAAAAACGGGCAAAAACCACTCAGTTTTCCCGATGAAGTTAGGGGAAGGTTTTGCAGATTCGTAATGTTGCAGTTGAGTAAAAGTTGATTGTTTTCTATGTTACTAAATGAATTTAACTCATGGCCATTTACTCTAATAGCTGGTCTAGTACCTTATATTTCCTGACAAACTTGGGAGCTTAGGCCTTTTCTCCTTTGTTCAAAAATAAAAAAAGAAATAAAAAATGGGTATGACATTACAATTTTTATGTGTAATATTTTATGTATTTTTTCACATTTCAAGTGTCTTTTGGACCAAAAACTACTATTCCCATTCATAGAGGGTTTATCAAGGTTAATACTTATCGTGAAAGTCTTTTGCTTAAAGGGGGTTGTTTTTGTTAGTGGAGGAAAATCACAAAGATTACCACCTTTGCAGTTCAGGAAAATTAAATTTTGCAGATCTGTAAAAACATCAGTCAAAATTATTGACCACCGAATTTGGGAATCCCTCACTGTTTTGGATCACACTTTGCACGCCGCTCTGGAATATTTGATCCATCGAGAGATTCCACTGAATAAGTTCATAAAATGGAATGGGAGCTATAAACAGATAACGACAAAAAAATATCGAAAACGGTTTTGTCTAGAATATATAGGCGTAAATGCAAATTAATATTAAAATGAGAAGCATTTTCGTAAATTTTTCGACTGTTTTCTTCTTATTTTTCTTAAAGGTAATTTTTTGCGACATTTTAGACACTAAAACCTAATAATTCCATGGTAAATTTTATGGTTTTAACATGGTTGTACGTGTTTTAATAGAGAAAATCTCTTAATGCGAATGTTGATGAACATTTTCGGGGTTTTCAGCCTTTGTTTCCAAAGCGGAGAAATGTCTAGCAGACCAAACCAATTTCCTCGTTTACAAAGAACAGATGGAAAAATGGATTGCTGGCAAGGAAAGCACAATCAAGGAATGCACAATGGTTGGAAATGAAGCAACAACACGGCAAAATCTCAATTCCCTCAATAATGTGTATAGTCGTCTTCCGGAAGGACAATCCCTGTTTGTAATTGTTCAAGATGCATTTACCAAGACACTGAGTGTTACTCCGTCTGATAGACAGCCTGAAATCCAGGTGGAAATGGACAAAATTCAAGAGACATGGGATAAATTGAATAAGAATGTGAATGATGGTATTGCCAAGGCAAAGAGCAATCTCATGAGATGGGAGGATTACAGGGATTCGAAGAATAAATTTGAGAAATGGATCACTGACGTTGAAGCTACTTTGAATGCTAATGTTGAGAATAGAGGGGATCTGAGTGAGATGAAGACACTCCAGGAGCGATTTAAGAACATCAAAGGAGACATTCAAGCGAAAAAGAGTGATCTGGATCATATTCAGTCCGAGGCAAAGGAACTGAGTTCCTGGTCAAAGACTCCAAATGAAATTGAAGATGCAAATCATTTGGTGATTCGTTGGGATCATCTCAATGCCAAATGTGACTCAATGATCAATGGTTTGCAGACGGAAATTGATGATTACTTGTCATATCATCAGAGTCTGCAGGAAACTGAAAAGTGGCTTCTGCAGGTATCCTTCCAACTTATGGCGCACAATTCTCTCTACATTACAAATCGCGAACAAACTCAGGAACAATTGAATCAACATGAAATTCTTCTGGATGAAATTCAAAAGTATCAGACCAATTTGGATGACCTCAAGGCAAAGGGGAATAATCAAATAAGTCGCTATGAACATTGCAATCCATACATCAAGAATACCATAGAGACCCACTTGAAAAATGTCCAGGACAGTTACAATTCTCTGTTGCTGACATCCATTCAGATTAAGAAGCGCCTGGAGGAGAGTATGGCGAAATTCAAAGAGTACGAAGACACTCTGGAGGATATTCAGCAGCAATTGATCAAGAATGAGGCAATTATGCCACCAGAAGAAGTCCCAAGTGATCTTGAGACGTCAAAGAGTCAACTGAAATTTGCACAGGAGCTGTACAGTGGACTCCAGAGGGAGAAGGGACGCTTAGCAGCAGCTGTGGCAGCTTGTGAATCTGCAACGGCCAGTATAAGTCGTCCAAGTTCACCCATTGAGACTGCCATGCAACCAATTCCTGAAAAGGAGCTCAAAGTCCGCGCACAACTTGAAGATCAAATTGATCAGGTACGTTAATAAATTCACTTATTACATTTTTTACTATAAATTCTTTCCCTACTGCAGCATACTTTATTTTTACTGGTTCATAAACGTTTCCGAACGATTCCTGAATCAGAAGCATCTATTTACTGTTTTATTACCTTATCATTACCGGTCTATGACCTGTTGAAACTGGTTCAGATTTCAAGACCTTTCGAGTGCAACTAGATTTTTTCCAATCTGTTAAGTTTTATGCTCTCCAAAAAGCTTTTTAATCTTTGACCTTGAAAATCGTTAGAATGAATAATTCAAGGTCATTGGGGCATATCCTAAGTGAAGAAGAAAAGTTTTGTAAATTTCCAACAGGGACAGCTCAAAGTACTCATTTTGCAATAATTACTCAAACTCTTTGATTTTTTGCTGTTTTTTTTTCAGTTAAATATGTTTTAAAGTAAGAAAATTATGGCACTGGCACACCTTTTCAATTGGGTGAATTTCAATCGATTGAAATTTTACCTCTTACTCTTTCAAAGCGAAATAAGATATATGTGTGTTTTTCTGTCAAATGAAAATTTCAATTTCAATTTTAAATTTCATTTGACAGAAAGAGACACCCATATTTGATTTCAGTTTGAGAGAGTAAGAGATAAAATTTCAATCGGTTGAAATTCACTCAATTAAAAAGATGTGCCAACGCCATTATATTAAAAATTGAATTTCAATTTTATTTATTTTAAAATTGTATTTCTGAGTGCTCATTTGTTCTTGGAAAATTCTGATAAGATTAATAGAAAACTAAAATGAATGAAAGAATCCCAAGTAGCACGACATGACTAGAGAAGTGTCAACGTCTTTAAGTTTACGTAAACATTCGCAATTTCTCCATGGTTAATCAATTGACCAATCGCCAATATTGTAAATATTCATCTTAAAATCGGCAGTTAGACAATGCGACCTTTATTTCTTTTAGACGACTTCGTCAAATGACTGTCAAATGCCCCAGATATGACTAAGTCAATAGTGCGTAAAGGTTACTAAAATATTCCTCATGGTGATTAGTTTTTGCTACTTGGGATGTTTTATGTAAAATTAGTAAAAACTGCTTAATGATTCAAAATCATTTTCTGAAAATCAATAAAACAGTGCATTGCTCTTAATTTACGCAACATTCATTAGAAACAAATAAAACATTGCACGCACAAAATTAAAAGATGTAATAAAAGAAGCCATAAATCATCTGGGAAAATTTCTATATTTCCTTGAGATAAAAAAATAAATAAATAATTTCCGTAAATGCAATAGTGAGAGTAATTAATTTGTTTTTTATGATTAATACGCACTATCTATTTATGGGATGAATATTTTCTGCAATAATGTTTGTATAGGATTTTGTCTAAAACTTTCATTGATATTCAATAATTTGTCAGTGTTGGAAAAAGTATCTGAACTAGTTTCAATTCGGTTTGAAGGTGATTTAAGAACCAGATTAAATCGGTAATTAACTGATATAGGGGAAGGTTTTCAAGCTTCGCACACACTCTGGCTGCAAACACTTCGTATTTTTAGCTAAGATTCTTTACAATCTCAGCTTTTGTGGTCACAGGTGAAATCTGGGCTCGTCAGATCGAGCCAAAATTTTGGATTTAGACTTTTTAACACATAACGCTGATGATGTCATATCCACCCCTTCCCCCTGGGCTTAACAGCTTTAGTTAAAAAAAAACATTAAGCCCCCTGACCTGACCTCCCTGACCCGAAGTCTAACGTTCGATTAATCTAAAAATCGATTTTCGAAAGTTCAATTTCGAATATTTCGAGAACTAGTCGATGCTTTTTCTTTAAATATTAGTATGTTGTAGCTGAGATCGGGACCTTTCTAACGGTGGGTCGCACTCCTCCCTTGATGTTCCCTGACCGAAGTTATAATCGAAAATGTCTTGACCGGACTGCATTTTCTGTGTTTATGAAACGATTTCGATGAAATTTTAGTATAGTGTATCTAAAATCGAGACCTTTCCAATGATGGATCCTATTCGTCCCTACTCCAACCTACTATACCACGACCCTTATGCCCTAGACACACTTACGAGTTAAGCCGAGAGACGTCATAGTGGATAATGAGCAAGTGAAGTTTCACGATTAAATTCAAATAAATATAATAATGCTAAGCCGTCTCTCGGCTAATCCTCAGGTCTCTCAAGGCCCTTACTATATCCAAATGGACCGGACTTTATCTCTAATGTTTATTAACCGATTTCAATAAACTTTTACTGCTGGAACTCTACGGAGAGAGCAGTATATATAATCTCCCTCGATTTTTTCACCCCCCCAAATTTCCACCTTCCACCCCTCGGAGACCACCTTTATCAACAAATCTTCATGTTTCAGAAGATTTCTGAGAAATGTCGTCACGCTATTTGTCCATCTGTCCGTCCGGCTGCCGCCAGCTCTAGAGGCTAAACAGTTAGAGATAGCGACCTGGGACCTTCGGGGGAGCCCCCCCATAAGCCGACCGTTAACATGCCACTCATTCCCCCCCCCCAAACGCGTCATGCGATTTTTTTCATTTTTGGATATGTTTTAGAGATCACCCAGGCGGACATTTTGTCCTTAGATGAAAATACCGTCAAATCATTCCTAATAACGGTTTTCAAGGTCAAAAGTTAAAAAGACACTGGAGGGCGCATTTATCAAGCAAATGGGGTCATGTTTGGGGTCTTTGGAAAGGTCTTGGAATTTCCTATTAAACTGAACAGGTTCCAACCGGTTTTGAATCGGTAATGAACCGGTTCATAGCCGATAACTAATTTTTATCTAAAAATCAATCCTATTATTTTTAAATCTGTTTTGGGGGATCTTTTGAGAGATTTATGAATCGGTTCAAATAAAGTAGGTGCCAAAAGTTTGTTGCCTCATGTATGATCGGGAAACTAGGTGCAAAAAATGATAGAAAAAGTTACATTATCGAATTTTTCTTTTTGCAAATTAGTTTCTGAAATTTGTAGGTCCTATTTATGTATTTAAAAAAACTGATTAATTATAGTTTCACATAAAAAAAATATTGTTTTCCGAAAGTTGATCATTTTTGATTCGTCAAAAGTTTGTTGCCTCATTCAAAAAACTAATTTAAAATGGTCAAAACTTGCAACCAACTTTATGTAGTCCTGTTACATTTTGAGTTTATGTCATTTGAGAGGCAAATGGTGGGTTTGTATGTTTCTAAAGTTGTCAATGGAGAATATATTTATGTATAGTCATTCGAGGAGAGATGGAACACCTTTTTTGTATTCAATATTGTGGACATGTTTTTAACGCGAGGCAAAGACGAATCTCACTGGTTCGTTATTTGAAAATTCTAGATTTAAGATATCAACATTAGACAAGGCTAAATGAAAATAGTCACTTCGAAAAATTAGATTTAAAAAAGTTGCATTTTGAGGCACTCAAAAAAAGTGCGCGTGAGATGGAACACCCCTGATTTTAGCAAAACATTTTTATTTTATTTTATTAATTTAGAATAGGAGGGAATCGTTTTTAGATAAGAATGCTATTTCATTGAATTTATTGAAGTTTATTTTTATTTTTCAGTATAAATAATTCATTTTGTGGAAAATGTAGCTCATCTACTTTGATGACAATTCCACTTTGTGTATCAAGTCAGTCTGACCAGAAATTTACGGAAAATAATTTCTAAGATTTACTTGAAAAGATTTTGAAGAAAATTGACGAACATTCACACCGGAAGAGTTGCCAAAACTATTAAGTTCCATCTCTCCTCAACTCCCAAATACACGTATTCTTATGGCGAAATAAAAATTTTTGGCCATTTTTCGGACATCCAAAAAATTTAATTTCAATTTTCTCGTACAATTTTAAATGTAAAAAGCTGTAACTCGGGGGTTTTCATTAGAATGTGGAAGGGCACAAATAGACCAAATGAGGTGGAGATCGTGCATATGGTGTAGGCAGGAGGCGAAGTGGTTCATCTCTCCCACTGTTCCAACTCTCCTCGAATGACTATATTGATTAAACTGAGTAGTAAAAAATTTGAATTGAGATTGCTAGTAAATTTCATCATGCATTTTCGACGACAAGCTTTTTAAAGCATAAAGCCGCAAAATATTTACTGATTACAGTTAAATCTTCGTTTGAGTAAAAAACAAAAATTTGAATTTGATATTTTATGCATATCAATCAATTTAACATTTTTTTACATTTTAACTTTATATGTGAAAAAAAATTACTATGTAAAAATTATGTAAAATGTAAAAAATTCGCCAAACTCTGGGAAGAATATGAAGTGTTCGAAGCCACAGTGTGTGCTAGACTTCAAAGCCCTCTCATAAACTGAAAATTGTGAATTGCTCTTTCACTTCAGATCCAAACATATTTGGGGGATCTTGTGAAAGCAATTGCGGAATTGGAACTGCTGGAGAAGCAGAGGAATGAGTTGGATGACTGGATCAATAAACAGCAGGCTATTGTGTCCGATTGGTTGTCTCGACCGTCCAAATTGCGTAGCGATGGTGCCAAGCAGGAATTGGCGGCAATGAATGATCTCCTGACGGCTATCGGAGACAAACGATCGCAACTTCTCACGGAAATGTCAGGGCCACGTAAGTTCAGTGAATCTTTTTATTATAGTTTAGAGAGAGCGAATAATTTTGTGAATGGAATAATTATGTCAAAAATATTTTAATTAGTTGAAGGTGATGACGAGACGACCAAGATTGAAGAGCGTCTTGACAAATTGGAAGATGATCTAATGGCAGCAATTGCCAAGAAGAAAGATGATCAGGGTGTCATTGATGAGTATAGAAAATGCACTCAAGCTACTCATGGCTGGATTGATGAATTCATTCAGCGCATGGATGTTTTGGACAGTGGAAGTGGCCTGAGTTGTAGTCAGAAACTTGCGACAATTCAGAAGATTCGTGAAGAATTTGAATCTGCAAGTCCTGGGAAATTGGCGGCTTTTAAGGATATTGCCGGTAAAACAATTGAAGTGATTAGCAATCTCGATGCTCAACAAGTTGAGGAGCAAATAAAGGGCATTGATAGGAGATTTAATGATATTTCCAAGAGGATTAACAGGAAGATTCAGGTGATTGAGTCGACAAATAAGGGATTGGAAAATTTGAAGAATGACATTGATAATTGTCACAATTGGATTAAGTCGTCAATTGAGGAATTGGGCAGTCCGGAGGATAAAGGGCAGAATGCCGATGTGAAGTTGGCTCATTTGAAGAATCAACTGAAACAGGCCGAAGGGAAGCAACCGATTATTGAGACACTGGAGAAGAGACTCAATAATATTCAGTCGGAATTGGAGCCAATTGAAGTGCTGCAGCTTCAGACGGAAATTCAGAATTTGAAGGCAGATGAGCAGAAGCTCAAGGAACTCCTCAAGGCAGAAATTGGTAGCTGTGGCAAGGAGATTCAACTGAGGAAAGCCATTGATGAAAATCTGGAGAAGGCTGAGGAATGGCTGAAAGTCAATAAGCCGGTCATTGAGAGAGAAAATCCACTTTCCGTGGCGGACCTTGAGGCCAAATTGCATGAATACAAGAAACATGAGGCTGATCTGAAGGAGTTCAAGGATGGAGTGCTCAGTGATCTCGATAAACAATCATCTGCTCTGTTTGCATCGGTTCCGGAGCAAGAGAAAGATGCCCTGAGGCAGAAAATTCAACAAATTCGCGGTGAATTTGATGGGGCTAAGAAAGATGTTTCCAGTAAGGTAAATGAACTAGTTGGCCTTGTTCCTGATCGTCAGAAGTTCGAGGATGCCCTCAAGGGTGTCACAATGTGGTTGAGTGAGACGGAAGTGAGTACATCGAGCCCGATTAGAACGACAAATCTGCCAACGTTGGAAGAACAATTGGCAAAATACAAGAATTTATCCAGAGAATCCCAAGAAATCCGTGGTACTATTGGAAAAATCACCGATGAGGCAGCAAATATTTCGCAATCCCTCACGCCTGGTGATAAACAGAAACTTACCGATCAGCTAAAGAGTGTCCGGGATCGCTATGACAAAGTGGCCAACTTGATTGACGATCGTCTGAAGTATCTGGAGAAGCATATCAAGGAATATTTGGAAGCTAAGCAAAAAGTCACGGACTACATTCAATTTATGGGATTAATTCAGGCTGAGATTAAGAACCTCAATAAGCCAGTTGGAAGTAAAATTGAAGATGTCCAGGAACTCTTGCAGTCCTATGAGAAAATCCTGTCAGATTTGAAGGATAGCAAGGCAAAGATTGGAGAAATTCAAGTGGAAAATCTCCCAGAACTCCAGACTCTTGTAACTCAGCAGGATGATACAATTCAGTTGATTGAGGATCAATTGGCTCGGCTGCGGCAACTTCTACTGCTCCGGGAGCAATTTATTGCCCTCGTGAATGAGATTATGACATTCATCAAAAAATACACTGGAGTTGTGACGGACATTGAAAAGTCCGGAGACTCAATTGAAGACAAAATCGCTCAATACGATGGAGTTATTCTCAAGATTCAAGAATGCGAAGCTATCCTCGCTTCCGCAGCGGATAAAGGCAACAAAATAGCTTCAGAGGGAACTGCAGCTGATCGCAATAGTATCACAGAACAACTACAATCCCTAAAAATGCAACTCCAGAACCTCCGAAAACTCATAGAAAGCCAAAAACAAAAGCACGAAAATACCCTGGCTGAACACAGAAAAATGCAAGAAAATCTCAGTTCTCTCCTGGATTGGTTGCATCAGAATGAAACCCAGGTGAAATCTCGGCCACTACTCAACCGAGATCCCAATTGTGTAGAGAGAGAAATTCAGAATCATCATATGTTGCGGAAAAAAATTGAGAAGAATCTCGATGAAATTCAAAAGATCAATGATCAAGCAAGAAATGAAGTGGGACTGCCGGGATCACTACTGGAAATGCTGTCAGAGAGTCGTCTGCTACTCACAACATTGCCGGCTGAATTGAATGATCGTGAAGAGTATTTGCAGAATAATAAAAAATATCGTCTCGACTACCTGTTGCTCGTGTCAAAACTCAACAGTTGGCTGGAAGAAGTTGAAGTGCGACTGCAGAATAGTAAGCACGGTATCAATTTTGAGAATATCGCCGGAGATTTGGAAGAACACAAACTGTTCTTCGGCACAGAGCCCATGATGACGGAGCTAGTGACTGTGCAGATTCAAGAAGCTGCAGATAAAATCTGGTCATCACTCAATAATTCCGAACAGAATGATCTGTCCAAGGAATTGCAGCATCACAAACAAGTGTTCAAAAATACAGTGAGTGCAGCAAAATCCCATCAAAATCACCTGGAGGAAAATTTAAAGTTGTGGAAAGAATATTGTGAGTGCTATGAAAAAGTGAATAATCTCATTGAGAGATCAAAATTGCCAGAAGAAAGTGTGGAAAATTTGGGAGCGCTCAATTTTATTCTACAGAAAGTCAACCATGCGCTAAATGATGTTCAGGTGAGTCTCTATTTACTTTATATTTATTGTATTCTATTTATAGCTTCATGTGATCGGTCTGGTGATTGCTCATTATTCTACCTCCCAATCGAAATATTTATTATCAGTTAAGATTATTGTTATTTAATTATTGATAAAAGATCGAAACTATCTGATTCTATGCGTAATATTTAGATCGAGAAAAATAGACCGTATGAATTTAGGCCACGCCCCCTTTCCCTATTGGCCAATAAAGTTAAAATTTTAGCATTTTATACGTGTAATAATTCAATGCTATAAGAGAAGAGCACCACGGATCGGAATGTTAAGAGACATGCTCCATATTTAGTTGAAAATATAAGCCCCAAAACACTTTTTGATGTTTTTGTTCTTGTTAATTATTCTATTAATTATCCATTTAACTATATATGTGCATTTCATTTTTAAATATTTACAATCAAGTAATAAAAAATAGGTGTTATTGAAAACTTGCACACTGTACCTCGGATCGTCACGAATTGAATCAGGTCTCTCACGGAAAATTGGTTTTATAAATTAAATCTGAGCTAATGTAATGAATTCTTGTAAGAGTTAAATGGTAAAAAGTAGCTAATATTTTTTTAAAAATTCATTTTATATGGAGCATCAATACGGTATTAACCTGACGATCTGAGGAACACTGCCGATCGCTGGTGCTCTTCCTTTATATTTCCTTGAGCAAACCAGATCCACAAGATCATTCTTGAGTGTAACCCTAAGGATATCACAAACTGAAAAATAAACCACGCCCACAATAAGTCTTTTACTTCAAATAAAAATAATATGACTGACATTGGACGGAAAACTTATACACTTTTCGATTTTCTCCCTTTCATTCTTCAAGAATAGAAGAATTTTAGTTGAAGAATAAAGCCAGTGATAAGCCTAGATCAGCTTATAGAGGTGCGATTCCTTCATTGCAAATTTGGATTGTGGCAAACTCGAACAATATTTATACATAAATAATGCAAATTTCGTTTAATAATTCTTAAACTGTATGTAACATATTATCGTTATTAATAAGGAAAATTGGATGAGAAATGCATAAAAGTGTCTGAAAATTTTTAAAGTCAATTATCTCGGAAACTATGAGAGATAGAGGCCTCAACTTTACATTCGTTGAGAACCTCTGTCAGCGACCCGAGAAAATCGCGCCCCGCGAAAATCCGCGAAAAAAATCTCGTCCCGCGAATATCAGCGAAAAAAATCGCGCACTGCGAAAATCCGCGAAAAATTCGCGCCCCGCAAAAATCAGCGAAAAAATCCCGCCCGCGAAAATCCGCGAAAAAATTCGCTCCCAGCGAAAATCCGTGAAAAAAATTGCGAAAAAATTCGCGCCCCGCGAAAATTCCCGAAAAAATACGCTCACCACGCTCACCGCAAAAATCCGCGAAAAATTCGCGCCCCGCAAGAATCAGCGAAAAAAAATCGCGACCCACGAAAATCCGCGAAAAATTATGCGCCCGAGAAAAACCGCGAAAAAAATTCGCGACCCGCGAAAATCCGCGAAAAAAATCACGCCCCGCCAAAAATCGCGAAAAAATACGCGCACTTTTTACAAAAACTTTTACAAAAAATTAAAATTATCTAATTTTTATGTAAATTGTTCGAAAAGTTATAAAAGTTTTTACATACCTAATTATCTCACGAAAAAGAGAAGAAAAAAAATGTGTATCTTTGGGCTGAGAAAATTCATACAAGTGGGCGGAGCTTCAAAAGGGGTGTGGCATCGTTTATTATTTTCCCTTATCCCCTTACCTTTCAGCACATAATATTGAATTTTCTCAACGGGTAAACGCTTTATGTATACTACTTCCCATTTTTATTCGATTTTCGAGTTTTTTTTTTATTTTTTTTCGATTAAAATTTAAAGAAACGGAAGAAGAGGGCGGTGACCTAAAATGTTTTACCAGGATATTTAACAAAAAAGAGGTTATTCTGATCTGAGAAAATCCCAAATAATAGTTTATTTATATTTTGCAAGCTTTAAAAAAACCCATATCTTCCACAGAGAGACAAATACCGATACTATGTAACAAATGGGTTATTTCGAGTCACTTGATAACGACAAATATAAGCGGAAAGCAAAACAATTTTGTTTTGAATTCGCGTTTATTTTTTAAGACCGACATCTAGCACGTTCTACTGGATTTTTTATTTATAAAAAGAACTCAAGAGATTATGGCTAATAAGTGGTTATATAATTTTAATCTGCCGGCAGAAGAAAGCAAAATAGTAACTACTTTTTTGGCTTATACGAAATTATTACAAAAGGCGCCTCTTATCTGTGGTTCTTTTATGATCACAGCTTCTGTTATACTTTTGTTCAGAAAACCATTTCCGATTGGGCTCAAATCTACCGGGTAGGGGCTTTGAACATTCATGAATCTGTAAATATTTAACTTTGGTTTAGATAAGACCTTGAAAAAAAGTTGCATAACTTAATAACCGGTTGGACTATTTTTGATGGGTTTAAACGATAACGGTAAGGATTTGACGGATTTGACAGTCAGTAAGATATTTTGTCGAGGAGTGTTTGGTATTTAGTCAAATCGACCCTGATTTGATGTCAAATATCAGTAGATAGGCTTAATCCTTTAAGGACGATTGGGTTACCGGTAACCCAAAAATGAAACTCTTCCTACTGCCTTCTAAAGTTGTATTTTTCCCGAAAAACTTAGAAAAAATTATTTTTTCTGACCCTCAATTTTCGACCTTCTCATCCTTAAAGGGTTAATCTCTGCAGAAGAATAAGTAGATCAGCAGATTAGCAGATCAAACAATTACTGCATATATCGACAAAGCGGAACGATTTTTGCGAATCGATCATACTGGATAATTCTTCCAAAATTTGATAGATTGTCATGACCATTTGAAAGATTGCCAGATCAGTACCATTTTTCCAAAGAATCGACAAAATAGATCTCCAGATCGCGCGCTCTGAGCAAAAGTTCACTGATCGATATAACCTTTGCAGAGATTCTAAATCAGCAAAGTTTTCTTAAAAGATAAATAGATCGACATATAGGCACAATTTTTGCAGATTGGATTTGCACGTTTTTTGTAAAGATTGGAAAATCGACAGATTACAACAAGTTTCCTAAAAATTAAAAAAATGATACTACTTTTGCATAGATCTGCATGATTCTTGTAGAAAATTTCAGGTCAGCAAAGTTTTTTCAAAGTTCAATAGATCGGTACATTTTTGAGAATTAATTTAACTATACGTTTTATGAATATTGCTAGATCGGCAGTTAAGTACGGTTCTTATAGAGATCGACACGAACTTTTCGGATTGGTAGGTTTGTATGCTTCTTGCAGAAATTTGCAGATCAGCAAGCCTATAGATCGGCATGTTTTTGCAGATTGATAGAACTGTACGATTTATGAATGCTGGTAGATCGCAGTTAACCGCGATTTTTGTAGATATCGATAAATTGACACGACCTTTGCTTATTGGCAAAGTCGGCAGATCTACACAATCCTTGCAAAACTTTTTAGATCAGCAAGCCTTTTGCAAAAGATTGAAAGATCGGCATGTTTTTCGGATTAGAACTGTAAGATTTCATTTGAATATTGGTAGATTGGCAGTTAAGAACGATTTTTGTAGAGATCGACACATGCGGATCGGTCGGACACATTTTCAGATTGACACGTTTTTTTTAGATTAAAAGAACTGTATGATCTTTGAATATTGTTGGATCGACAGTTTAGTACTATTTTTGTGATGGCAAATGGGTACGATCTTTTCGGATCAGTTGATTTACACAATCCGTGCAGAATTGTTTAGGTTGACAAGATTTTTCGAAAGATCAACTGGTCGCTATTATTTTTACGGATTGACAGAACTGTACGATTTTTTAATATTGGTAGATCAGAAGTTTTTGTACGATATTTTTAGAGATTGACAAATCAACACGACTTTTGCGGATCAGCAGATTCGTATGATTCCTGCAATAATTTTCAGATTAGGCAGATTTTGGCAAAAGATCGATAGATCGGCACGATTTTTCCGGATTAGATGAACTGTGCGATTTTCGAAAATATTGACAGATTGTCAGATTTGTACGATTTTTTTGCAGAGTTCGACAAATCGGCAAGACCTTTCGTCAGTTAAATCAGCATTTGTCGTAACTTCATTTTTGCGATTTTGAGATAAACACATATTTAGAATCGGCATAATTTTGTTTATTAAACGCACTTGAGAAAAAGAAACTTTTATAAGCCCATTAAAAATTATTTTAAACAAAAATTATCGTAAGTGCCCTTAATTAATAAAAATTTATCAGAATTTGTCATAACTTCCATTTTTGGGGAAGTTACGACAAATTTTCATACAAAATTTTCTCTAATCAGCATTTACCATAACTTCTTTTGCTCGTTTGCGTGGCTTGTAATTTGCAGCAAAAATGTTATAGTTCTCATTAAAACGTTCACAAACTCTTCAAAATATCCAAAAACAGTGCGAATAATGCAACATTAAATCATTTTAATTCGATGTTTGTGAGAAAAAAGTAAAAAAAAATCCCTGCCCATCTGTCATTAATTCAAAACAAAACAAGCGACACGTGGCGCAAAATTTATTCAATAAAATTTACGAAATGAAAGCTTTTAGGGACAGGGATAAGAGTTTAATTGATTAATTTAGTCAAATAAAGGCACTTATTATCACTAGAGTCATTGAAATTGATATAATATATTTTTGAAAATTGTCGTAACTTCCAAGATCTCCATACATTACATACAGTGCCCTTTTAATTTTATCCAATTTGATACTTATAGTGCAAGAATTAAGATCAACTTATTGATATTATTAGCTCTCTCCTAAAATAATTCAATGAATGAAAATTTATTAAGCCGTTTACATTCGAAATTTTCAATGAAGAAATCACAAGATCCAACAAGCTAAAACTAGCTTATCACTAGCTTTATCACCTTGACCTCTCGATGCGACTTGAAAATACTTCCTTCAGTGTTTCATTTTAAAAAAAAAAAGATATATGTACTCGCAACACAATTAGTTCCAGCCATTAAATATTCCGCTCATGCTTCATACCCCAAGAGTGTATATATGATACACCTGAAATTCACCTTTCAATTTGTTCTACCTCCAGAAAAGTATTATTTAAATGAGTTTGATAAATAAATTTTTGGTGAATGAGTAGGGGGTGTGAGTTCATGGCAAATGTTTGGCCCGTTTGGCCGGTATATTTTGCGAAATTGAATTGGTTTCGGGTCAACATTTGGGGAGTTAAATCATTAAATTCTTTTAGGTTGTCGGTTGTAAATTCTTCTGTTTTTTTTTGTTTGTTGTTTGATGCAATAAAAGTGATGAAATTTATTTTGGGTGTTAGAGATTAGAGACTCTTGTAATGCCTTGTCGGTCTTTGGAGGGAATTATTCGAGAAATGATAATTTAATAATTTCATGAAGCGAAAATAATCTATGATGTCATCGGTGTATCTTCACCTTCACTGTGCTAAAGTGGCTAGTCGGTTGATCTTATGTGTAGCACATTTTATACTACCATGTATGCGTTCTTTTTTTACTGTGTTCTTTGATAAATAAAACACAAGTCGCGCGGGGTTTTGAGAAATAATACATCTGAAAATTATTACGACTTGTCGCGAGAATGCCTGTTGAAAATGAATTCATTCGATTCATGTTTTGGTCACACACTTTTCTTCAACTTTTTTTTGTTTGCTGTATTTGTGTGATCGTGCAGTCTTTAAGAATAATTCCCTCCATGAGGCTAGTCGGTTTTTAGGTTTCACACAGTCCACTTGGCTAAAAGTGTTTAGTAGCAACCGGCAATTTGCCAAATAACAAAAGTATCGTGTAAGGAAAAGTGGAAGAAATTTGTAAATAGTGAAGACGATACTATTTTTTATACCAATTATAGAGACATTTTTAGAAGAGTTCAGATCATTTTCTTTCTGTATTTATTGGGAGGAAAACGTCTTATCGGTTTTGTGTTTTTTTTAAAGAATTCCGAACAAGATCATTGAAAAGGAATAATCTTATCTTAAGTTGTTTTTCCCTTTCTTTGCCAAGTTTTATCATTTATAACAACAGAGTTAAATGACTTTAATTGCAGGCTAAATCAGTGGATGTTGATGCTTTGAACGAAAAGGCACAAATTATTAAGAGATTTGCCGATGCAGATAATTTGGAGAAGATTGAGTGGCAACAGAGTAAAATTAATGAAAATTGGAATAATTTGATAGTTGATTTGAAACGTAGAAAAGATTATATTGGTTCACTGTTGGAAAATTGGGAGCAATTGGACAAAAAGACCCATTCACTTGAGACACAATTGAGTCACATTGGGGAGCAATGTAAGCTCCTCGATCCTGTTGTACGATCGAGGAAGCAACTTGAGGATAGTGAAGCAACACTTCAGGTGAGAAAAAAAAATTGCACACAACCATAAGTGGCTTTGTTGTTGGCTTTTGACTTTAATTGGAAATTTAATGATCCATTCAATGTGGAAATGAGTTTAGCAAAAATCTCCCCTCCAACCCTTGTAACTCTAACGATTATGCTTAGGTGTATGAACAAAACGTATTTTATGGTTTTTATAACTATTTTCTCCATCGTCAAAATAGGATCTTGCAGCTAAAATTGATAATTGTCGACCATTGTGTGAGGAACTCAGTGAATTGGCGGACACAGTGCATGATTTGCTTCAGAGGACGAATCCTGCATGTGCAAAAGGTGTCGAGGACACTGTGAAAACCCTCAACGAGTCACATAAAATGTAAGTTAATTTTTTTTTATCCATCCAATTTCATTGCAAGTTCAAAAAGTTTATTGCGGTGTCCCAGGGAGAAAGAGCAAAAGGTTTTAATTCTGTGTATGATCTCATGCAAAATTCGACATTTTTTTTTTATGAGTGAGATGAGGAGTGTGAGGTTTTCAATGGCTGAGCAAAAAGCCAGTTGAAAGTGAATCGTCCAAAGTCAATATTTACTGTGATGCTAAAACAGAATGATGAGTGCCACTGAAAATCACATATATACAAACTAGTTAGTTGTTTTTTTTTTACTATATATCTGACTGTGGAAAAGCAAATATGATGAAGGCATAACAAAATCAATTGTCGATGATCACATTTCGCGAAAAGAATGTCTCACTTCCATTGGATCTTTGTTAATAGTGAAACTTTTTATTGTCCAACATTTAAGATATTTGGCGATAAATTTTCGAATGGGATTGAATTACTGTGAATATTTATTTGGAAGAGATAAATTTTGCTAATTGCCCAAATTGCTGAGTTAGAGTTCTTATGATTAGTTTATGGTAGGGTAAGTGTGCCTAATTCCGGCCAGCTTGCAATTTCGACCACCTTTTTTGTTCCTCGAATTTCCATGAACTTTTAGATTTTACGTACTCTAGAGATTATACAATGCAAAAGAATAACAAAAAATGTAGCTTCGCCAAACGAGATGACGTGAAAAAGACATTGGAAGAATTCCCGAAGGGCAAGGAACTTTGAAAATGAAGGTGGCCGAAATAGGTTACCAAAGCTGTATCTATATTTTTATTCATTTTAAAATGTATTAAAAATGATTTTAGAGTAAATAAAGACGGTAAACTATCTACAAGGTTCCAAGCAACACTCTTTCAGAAGAAAGAATAAAAAAAATCAATTTGTATTTAAAATATTACATTTCAAACTTGAGACTTTGACGCTTGCATGCAACTATGCCGAAATTTAGCACACTTACCCTATATGATTGGGAATTTTGTCCGAACTGTATTCTCGTTCCGAGGCCAGAAGCTAAATGGTAAGAGATATTGACTTGCGGTCTTCGATGACCCCCACCAAAGTCAATACTAATTTTCTTTAGCCATATAAGAAGAATTAAAAATATAATGTTTTATAGACATTGGGCACTCAATGGGTCAAGAAGTGGTAGAGCACTCGCTCTATGATGCAAGTGTCCCGGGTTCGAATCCCCTTTAGGTCACCAGGAATTTTTCTGGCGTTAAAGGTGTTCGGATCACTGAGAAAAAAAGAGTATGCGATTAACTTTTTTTTCGTCATAACTTTAACACTTTTTAGGTGTAAAAATATATCAATATTTTTTTATGTTAATTTTACACCTTTTTAAGGGTAAAATTAACATGAAAAGGGTAACTTTAACCCCCAATACACCTTAAAAAGGGTAATATTTACACCGATTTTGGATCAATACTACAGGGTAAAATTAACATTTCCGGAATGTTATTTTAACTTTTTCGGATTTCTCTCAGTGTTGTCGTTCTAAATGATGTGCAAATTTTGCTGAAATTAGAATGACAAGGGATCAACTTGCTTGATTTAGTTCCCTGTTTCACAAAAATTTGAACGACGAATATTATTTTGTTCCCCTTTACTTCAAAGAAAATTATGCAAGTAATCAAAAAGATTAAAATTTTGAAAAACTTTTCTAATATCGAAATTTAATGATTTATATCATCTGAAAATTTATTAAATTGTTTTTCTAATTGCATTAGAATCTCAAAATCGCAAAAAAGAGAGTTGACCCCTTATAATTTCCAAGGAGCGATATAATGAAATACTATGAACATTTATTGTGGTTTAGGAATTTTATCCATATTCCGAATTTAGGGATCAATCTGTAAGACATATCGACTTGAGAACTTCGACGACCCCTACCATAAATCAATATTTTTTTAGAGATTTCTTTCTCCATTTCCTTTTCTCAACAAATGAATGATCATGACCATTACCGTGTTTAGTCTTCTTCTGAAGCTAGAGGCCAAACGGTAAGCGATATCTTCATCTTCATCTTCAAGAATCAGACATTAGATTAGAGGGTTAAATATAGGAAACGAAAATGGGGACAAAACTCTAAGAATTATTAATGGTGGGAGTCGTTTAGGGCTATAAGTCGATATCCCTTACCTATTCATTTCTTCCGGTGTTAGTCAGACTGTACTTTCTTTTTTCAAAATAAAAATATTCAAATGTTTTTCCAGAGCTTTCGGCCCTTAGTGTGGGTCTTCTTCAGGGGGCTGAGAAAATATTTTTATTTGAGAATCATTTTTAACAATTTTATATTTGAAAAACATCTAACGGCTGATTTCATCTAACATTTAAACAATTAATGATTCTCAAATAAAAATATTTTCTTAGCTAACTGAAGAAGACCCACAAGGGTCGAAAGCTCTGGAGAAAAAGCTGAACCTTTTTATTTTGAAAAAGACAGTACATTTTGACGAACACCGGAAGAAATGAAGAGATAAGGGATATCGATTTATAGCCTTTCAACGCACTTCAACGATTCCCACCATTAATATTCCTAAGAGTTTTTTCCTCATTTCCGTTTCCTATAGAGGGAAGTGCTCTCCCTTGGAACGTTCATGCCTTCAAATAATGTGATTTTTTTCATTTTTCTAAATACTAGTTAGCTTATTATCAATTATTGATAATTATGTCATAATTATGTGTAAGTCTTTTAGGAAACATAAAAGAAATTAACATTATTCGAAAGGATGAAGTTCGAAGGGAGAGTACTTTCCCCTATTAAATCGTGATCATGAATATTTTAATTACTTGATTTGTCTTAATTTCCGAATTCATTCATTCATATCGACTAGAAATTTACGACGACCCTCACCATAAGTCAATATTCCTTGAAGAGCTTCTGCTCATTTTTATTCCCCATTGAATAGTTGATCATGAGTATTGGCTATTTTGTATTTATTCTTTTTCCGAGAATAGGGGCCAAACGGTAAGAGATATCGATTTGTGGACATCGACGACCCCTATCATAAAGCAATATTCTTTACAGATTTCTTTACCCATTTTAGTTTCTCCATCCAATGGATAATTATGAACATTAGCAATTTTGTCTTTATTCTTCTTCTGAATCTAAAAGCCAAACGGTGAGAGATAGAAGCTTACAGTATTCAACGACCCCTACCATAAGTCAATATTGCTTGAAGAGCTTCTGCTCATTTTCGTTCCCCATTGAATAGTTGATCATGCGTATTGGCTGTTTTGTATTTATTCTTCTTCCGCGAATAGGGGCCAAACGGTAAGAGATACTGATTTGTGGACATCGACGACCCCTACATTAAATCAATATTTTTTAAAGATTTCTTTACCCATTTTCGTTTCTCCATCCTATGAATAATTATGAACATTAGCAATTTTGTCTTTATTCTGAATCTAAAAGCCAAACGATGAGAGATAGAAACTTGTAGTATTCGACAACCCCTACCATAAGTCAATATTCATTATTTCGTTAGCTGGATTATTGGGGGTGAAAATGACAAATAAGATAGATAGGGTACTCTCCGGTGATGGCCAGAGGATTTGAAGTCACTTCATAAAGGAATACATTTTTCAATCTTGCCCAGAGCTTTCGGTCCTGGATCGTGAAGAAGGTCCATATCCTAGAGATTTATATTCTAGACATATCGAGTGTTCTATCATTTGATTCATTGAGTGCCCAGTAAATGTAAGCCAAGGAACAGAGCTTCTATTTTTATTTATTTATCAATATTTTTTATGTTACCCAAATGATTATCAAAATAAATCAGATAAAGACCTTTTGCCAACACTTTCTTGTACTCTTTGCAGTAGCAATCATAACATTTTCCTCAACTCATTCAATTTTATCTATCAGTTAGATTTATTGATTCTTAGGGATTCCACCCACGAAACACCAGTCTAAAAGATGTTTTAAATACTTTCGTTTGACTTATGCTTGTGAGTCACGATGAACGCGTATACGAAATAAATTTATTTCCCGGTTTTGAGTCGCAAGAATTTTTTTGCACATGCTCAAATCTCTCCCCATGTTGTTGAGTTTTCAAGAAAATGTGCAGAAAAAAAGTGCGATCACTATGAAAATGTTTAGGCGGCATGGTGTATTGGGGGATCTATTAATAAAGTTTGTTCACAATTAAAGATGAGGAAAGAAAAGCCGAATATTTAAAATAAATATCTTTTTATATGCGACCACTAATACGATTCGGTGACGATGGGTAAATTCGTTTGAGGTTGGACTTGAGACTGGGAAAAAAAGATTCTCTCTCTCATAACGTATTCTGACACGAATCACACTGGATGGCTGGAAATTGCCTGAGAGATTATTAAAAAAAAAACTAAAATACCAATTAGTATTGAGGACAGCACAACAACGAAGGATTTTCTGAGACATTCTCAAAGCAACAAAGTATCACATTTTGAGGAGCTTCAAGTGAAAGTGTGCAAAGTCTGTGCTTAAAGTCGTTTTTCAACAAGGTGCCTCATGGACATTAATCTTTTTTTCTTATATAACTTGGACAATTTGCGTTCTATATATTTCACAATTTAATGTTTAACGAGAATAATTGAGAATTATTGTGGCGTTCTCTATTTATCCGATCGAATTAATCATCAATTATTAATTGAAACTATTTTTGGGTGTATCTCCTCACGCGAGACAGTCGCTCTTTTTTTTCGCGGTAAATTATGGTGTATTAAAGAAGATTAAAACACGTTGAGATTAGACTTCCTCAAAGTATTTTTATCAACAAGAAAAAAAAACGAAAATAAGACCTTTTGTGATGTAATAAATTAAATTTTTTGTAGCACATATTCTTTATTTTGGTCTATTGGCAGAGATTTTTTTCATGGCGAATTTTACAGTCTTTTTTTTATTGCTCGGAAACTATTAGGGGGCAACAATATATCGCTCATTCGATATTACAGGGGTACAGCTTCATCTGCAAATTTTCATTAAGTGGAACAGCCTAATTGTTTGCTCTCTTTTTTTACTTAGAATGAGAGATTGATAAATTTTAAGTCTGTTTTACCGAAAGAAAATTTGTGGATGGAGTTGTACCCCTGTAAAAAGCGATATGTCTATCCCGACTAGGGCCCAAATAGAATCAGGCTGATCTTCGAAAATATTTGGTTTGGAAAATGTGACAATAAAGGATTAGGTAATGCCTTAGACATCCTTACGACTTAAACCGAGAGACGGCTTAGTCAGGGACTGATGAAAATGTAATTTGATCATAATTACATTAAACCGTTTCTTAGCTTAAGTCGTAACACTCGCGGGGTTATCATCTTGCTTTAATTTTCTCTTCGATTTTGAAGTTTTCATTAAATTGACTCCTCATGTTTATTCGTTATTATTATTAATCGTGTCGAGGCCTAAAATTAAGTTTGTCTTGCCTAAAAACGGGCCATGTCAATGGCAAGCGGACTTGCCGACATCAAATCCCCTGTTCCGCAAGAGACAGGGGACAACGGAAAAATACACAAGTGGTTAGTGGTTTGGATCACCCAACAGATTTTACACAAACATCATAAAGAAGATCTTTGCTTGTCGACAGGCCCTCAATATCCATTGAAATGATACTAATAAGAGCTATGTTTATTCGTTGACACTATACGGTTAATGAGATCGACTGAGACTCTATATCAGTCTTATCTTCAAATTGTCCTTTGTAAAAATGAATTTTTATACCCTTTTATTATTCTTCACAAGCCAAACAATGTCAGGATTATTCATTGAGGAAGTATAGGCCTACCTTTTCTTTCTTTGATTCTTCAAAAACCGCTTATTCCTAATGGGGTTGTGAGCCTAGGATATCCAGGTTAATTTTCCATTCCTTTTGATTTTCTTCTACTTCTGAAAGATTTTCGAAGTTCCGAGACGTTCTGAATACCTGTCTGAACTCTCTTAAATAATTGAAAAAGTTGTTCTAAGTCTTATCCGAGGACCGTAGATTTTCATAGCAAAACTTTTCTGATTCTTCTCCATCTGATTCTTCTACACTTTTAAAAGATGTTCAGTACTATATCTGAGGCGTACTGAATATCTTCCTGGACTAGATCCGACACGAGGTCCGTAGCAGCTCTTTCACCTTGTGCTCCTCGCGAACGCAACGTTATTTACACGATCTATTCATGTTCTTCTTTTATCTGTTCGTAGGAACGGTAACAGACTACCTTGTCCTCCCGAACTTATTCTTTCGATCATTACCCGTATCGTATAATCATTGGTAAGGATTAGGTTACCCTAAAGCAATTCTCTGGCATGTCTAAGCATCTAGCTAGATTCACCAAAAGATCCTAGTCTACACATCTTCATTTTCTGTTCTTTTAGACCGGACTCACTCCCACTTGTCTAACCTAGATAAGCTGCCAAGGTGCCAAAAGACAATGATACCTCATAGTGCTTACGAAAGAATTAAGTAGTAAGAATTAAGGGTAATTTGCAGTCGAACCCAATTTAGAATTTTTAGATTTTTTCAATTTTAAAGATGGAAAAAAAGAAGAAATCCGTAAGGAAATACTCCTCGTAGATTTCATTTTCTGTATGATCATCTGAAACAGTCAGGACCACGAGAATCAAAGAATAGTAACGCTTCTACATTCCAGAATGGTTTATCAATGTGCGTTCATTGGGAATACATTCTCAAATAAATCCATGCTCTCCAGATGTTGGACGAATTATTGTTTACCAGAACCCGAACAAATCCATGCCAGATCTCGAACAGTCCGTCTGATCTGGAACAAGCCCTACCCGTCGATCTCGGATAAATCATTGTCCGCCAGATCTCAAACAAACTCATGTTCACCAGATCTCAAATAAGTCTTGTCCGTTAGCTTTCGAACAAATCATTGTCCGCCAGATCGTGAACAAGTCCATAACCGACAGATCTCGAACAATTCTGTCCGCCAGATCTCGGGCAAATTATTGTCTGCAAGATCTTGAACAAATCCAAGTCCTCTAGATCTCGGACAAATCTTGTCCACCAAATCTCAAACAAATCCTGTCCGTCAGATTCGAACAAATTCTGTTCGCTAGATCTCGAACAAATCCTGTTCGCCAGATCTTGAACAAATTCATGTCCGCCAGATCTCGAATAAATCCATGTCCGCCAGATTTTGAACAATCCTGTCTGCCAAATTTCAAACATTATCTTCCATTATCATTATCTTTCAGATCTTGAACAAATCCAAGTTCGCTAGCTCTCGAATAAATCCTTGTCCGCCAGATCTCGAATAAATTCGTGTTCGCCAGATCTAGGACGAATCATTGTCTGCCAGATCTTGAACAAATCCATGCTCGCCACATCTTGGTCGAGTCCTGTCCACCAGATCTCAAACAAATCCTGTCCGCCAGATTCGAACAAATCCTGTTCGCTAAGCCTTGAACAAATCCATGTCCGCCAGATCTCGAATAAATCCATGTCCGCCAGATCTTGAACAATCCTGTCTGCCAGATCTCAAACAAATCATTATCTTCCAGATCTTGAACAAGTCCAAGTCCCGCTAGATCTAAAATAAATCCATATCCGCCAGGTCTCGAATAAATTCATGTTCGCCAGATCTTGGACAATCATTATCTTCCAGATCTCAAAGAAATCCAAGTCCGCTAGGTCTCGAATAAATCCTTGTCCGTCAGATATTGAACAAATCCATGTTCGCCAGATCTTGGTCCAGTCCTGTCCACCAAATCTCGGACAAATCTTGTCAACCAGATCTCAAAGAAATCCTGTCCGTCAGATTCGAACAAATTCTCTTCGCCAGATCTTGAACAAATTCATGTCCGTCAGATCTTAAACAATCCTCTCTGCCAGATCTCAAACAAATCCTTATCTTCCAGATCTTGAACATATCCAAGTCCCGCTAGATCTCGAATAAATCCGTGTCCGCTAGATCTTGAACAAATCCATGCTCGCCACATCTTGGTCAAGTCCTGCCCGCCAGATCTCGGACAAATCATGTCCACCAGATCTCAAACAAATCCTGTTCGACAGATCTCGAACAATTCTGTCTGCCAGATCTTGAACAAATCCAAGTCCGCTAAGTCTCGAATAAATCCATGTCCGTCAGATCTTGAACATATCCATGCTCACCACATCTTGGTCAAGTCCTGTCCGCCAGATCTCAAACAAATCCTGTCCGCCAGATCTCAAACAAATCATTGTCCGCTAAACCTTACAGTTACTTTAGGGATTGATAGATTTGAAAGCCATTAATTCAGCCAAACGATCAAGCTTAACTTTCCTCGCCACGCTTCTGGCAAAGCTCTTCATTGTTACAGATTCTTGCCAAATAAGACATTTAGTTCGCGTATTCTTTCCGTTCTGATCGGCTTTTAGGCTAAAACGAGCTCTGCTCCCTTGTAACTCTTCGTTTTTTGCTAGAAACGCGCCTTTGTACTTATTTTTCAAGATTTGAAATAAATTCTAATCTAAAATGTGTAATTCTTACTCAAATCAGTCGAAATTTGATTCATTTGAAAGGCCTTGGATTTCTCTGCAAATCTAAATCGGAAATGGATGAATTTTGCAAGAAAACACATTGTACTGGGTTCGAGTATTCCGCGAATTCCTTTAAGCTTCATTTTAACTACATCAATAAATTTGAGATAGAAGTTTTGGGAAGAAGAGAAAATTTTGTATTTATAGATGCTGAGATCTGCACATACATTTTTACGCATTACGTCAGTTTTCTTCGCTGAAATTTCTCTGACTGAAGAGTCTTGTGAGAGAGAAGATTTCGGTTGAAAACAGAACTTTTTGTTCTGATCAGTGTATAAGACAAACAGAAGATATTTTGCGGTATTTTAAAGAGTTTTTTTTTGGTTTTTTTTTTAAATTGTACTTGCAGACTTCATAAGGCTATTAAGGATCGTGTGAACAAGAATAAGGAAGCTCTAGAGTGGATCAAGAGGCAGTATTTGAATATTGTCGATTTGCAGAATCAATTGAGGGAGTTGAAGGGTCGTGTGGTGGAATTCTATGTTTTTGGCGAAAATCTCGATCAGACTGAGAATAATTTGCGAGATTTGAGAAAGTGTCTGAGTGACAAGGATAGCGAAGTTAAGAAGTTTATTAAGAATTTGCGGGATAACTATACGAATTCGCAGAATTTCATACCAACGGATATTGCGCAGGAATTGACAACATTGGAATTGATGTTGGAGCAAGTGCATGAGGCGATGGAGGATAAGATGCGGGACTTTAAGAAGGCCCGTACGGTACGATCGGAGTATTTGACGAATGTGGATGAGATTCAGAAATGGATTTCAGGGGCAGAGGATAAAATTAATAATCATGAAATGGAACCTGCACAATTTAAAGATATTCTGCAGAAACTCAATCAGGAACATGTTCTAGTCGGCGATAGGCTCAATTACGTACGCAAAAATGGCCAAGTGATAATTGATCATAGTCAAAATGATGAGGAAAAGGGATTGATAGAGGCCACAGTGGATCAATTGGCGAAGCAATTGGATCAAATTGGGAGTTTGTTGGCGGAAAAGAGGAAACAGGTGGAAAATACTTTGGATGGATGGTCGAGATTCTTGCATTTGTACCAGCAAGTGATGGATTGGGTGAAGGAGAAGGGTTACTTCCTGGCAGAACCTCTGGATATTGTGACTCTGCAGCAGGCAAGGCAGAAAGCTGCAGATTATGCAGTTGCAGTGAAAAGTGTTAAGCCAATTAATAAGAATTTGAGTGAGATGGATCGGGAATTGGAGCAAATATCGGAGTTGACGACTGTCGGGGAGTTGAGGGACAAATTGCAGGAGGCTGAAGATTCAAAGGCTGTTGTTGAGGGAAGACTGTTGGAGAGGAATGGACTGTTGCAGGAAACGTGCGAAGAATGGGAACAGTGTGAGCGAAAGATGAAGGAAGTCCGGGCGTGGATTGATAAGACCAAAAGTCAACTTGAATCACCGCAGCAGCGCAAGAAGCCACTGAGGGATCAATTGGGAATTCATGAGAAGACACTGGCGGATATTTCAACGCAAAAGACTAAAATTCACATGTCCATCGAGAAACTACAAGTAATGAAGGAAAAAACTTCCCCTGATCTTGGCATTAATTTTTATTGTTTTGTTTTCTTTCTTTTTTTTTTCGTGTGATCTCTGCAGGTGCATTTCCGTGAACTTCCCAATGTTGATTCGCGAATCCTCGAGGCAGCCAATGAAATTGTGGTACAGTTGGATGAACTCCGTGATCTGATAAGGCAGAGAACACGCCAAATTGAAGAGACACTCCATCAGATTGATCTCTATCAACAGAACATTCAATCTCTACGTCAGAAGGTCATTCACGAAGAGCAGCAACTGCGTCACATCTTGTCGCCAAGTTATTTGGCACATGAACGAGACCGAGCAGCCGCAGAGGAACAGGTGAGTTTGCACATTTTCACTTTTCATTTCACAAAACAGAATAAAAAAAAAACACCCAAACTTCACAAATCATTCTCAATAGTTTTTTTTTTAAAACCTCAAATGATTTACAAAAAAATGTCTCTTTGAGGAAATATTTCCAAAAAAAAAAAAGTAAAATAAATCACAAATCACACGCAATAATTAAACATTTATATATTTTTTCTTAATATATTTCTTTTATTGTTTATATTTTGATTGCAAATGGCACGTGACTAGTTCATTGTAATGCCTTTTTGAAACAAGATCATGAAGAGAGTTTGAATGGAAAATCAAAATTGTTGAAAGTTCTCGTTTAAAGTTATCCCTAAGTTAATTTTTTTTGTCATTTTAAAAAGTCAATAATCGCATTTTGGTAAATTATTTTGCAAAGTGGAATAGCTGGAATAGTTTTTAATATTTGGCAATTTTTTTTTCTTAACTCCAAAAATTTTACACGTGTAACTCTAAATGTTGTAGATCATTCCACTTTGCAATTTTTTATTTTTATTTTTTTATCACAAAATTTACAATCATTTCCATCTGACATTTTCATATATCTTGGGTCTGACAAAAAGAGATTCTCATGCACTATTGGTGATGGAAACACATGAAACGCTACTGCAGAAATTGTTAGAAGGGTGAACCAATTGAATCGCTTTGAAGAATTATTTTTTTTTTAAATTGAAATTCTGATCAAGGGCTTATTCTACCACTGATAGGGGAAGGTATTGAAGCTTCGCACAGACTGTGTCTTCACTGAGAAAAAAGAGGGTGCGATTAACTTTTTTTCCTCATAACTTTAACACTTTTTAGGTGTAAAAATATATCAACATTTTTTAATGTTAATTTTACACCTTTTTAAGGGTAAAATTAACATGAAAAAGGGTATCTTTAACCCCTAATACACCTAAAAAGGGTAATATTGACACCGTTATCGGATTAATACTGCAGGGTAAAATTAACATTTCCGGAGTGTTATTTTAACTTTTTCGGATTTCTCTGTGCACAGACTCTGTCTTCACATTGAGAGAAATACGCAAAAGTTAAACTAACATTCTGGAAATATTTATTTTACCCTGCAGTATTGATCCGAAATCGGTGTAAATATTACGTCGGTTGCAGCTACCTCTGTCGTATCTGCATTTGTTTTGTATCTGCATTCCGAGCAACTACAATACAGACGTCCCCTCTTGCGTGAAATGCTGACACAAAAGAAATGCAGATACGACAGAGGTAGCCCGAACCGACAATTACCATTTTTAGGTGTATTGGGGGTTAAAGTCACCCTTTTTCATGTTAATTTTACCCCTAAAAAGGTGTAAAATTAACATTAAAAAATGTTGATATATTTTTACACCTAAAAAGTGTTAAAGTTACGAGGAAAAAAAGTTAATCGCACTCTCGTTTTATTGAAAAGCATTTGAAATCGATATTCAAATACAAAGTACAAAACATTTTTTTGTTATAAATTATTTTTGTATTTATTTTTGAAAATATTATCATTTTTTTTGTTAAATTTCTTTTTATTTTAATTAATTGGAAATGAAGATTCAATAACTAAGTGGACAAAGCACTGGCTTTGCAATACATAACTCTGAGTCCGGAATCAAATCTGAAAAATCAAAGACAAAATTCTTCGTAAAATTGTTCGTAAATGTTTGTGAATTCCTACTGGGGACTTACGAAATACACGTAAATTGTGTACAGTAGACTCTCAATCAATCGGCTCTTTTTCAATCGGGCGAAAAATTTTGTTGACAATTTTCACGTTTAATTATGAAGCTAATTCGCTCAAATTCGCTATAGTTCTTCTTATTTTATCGTGATTTTTTTTATAATTGAGCGCTTTTTGTGGAATTTACAAAGGATTTGACGCCCAAATCTATCGATAAACCGGATGACATTTCGCCCCAAAGTAGTAGTTGTCCGAACTTCGTTTGTCCGGAATTCCGCGATGTCCGAAATTATAAATTTTACCCTGCGCAAAAAGTCAAACTGAAGAAACAGACATTACAATTTTAAATTATTATTTCAATTTTAAATTATTATTTGCGAATCAAAAATCAATTTTAAGATAAATCTTCAATTCAAATTTTAAAGACTAATTTGTATTCCGCGATGAAGACGTTTAATTGTAAAATAAAGATTAGCTAAGTGATAAGCCGAAGCAAGTTTGATTTTGATGTTTTCGATTGTAGCCGATAATTGAAAAGTCAAAATTTCGAACGCCAAAGTTTTGAATGGGAAAAAATCCCGATCGCCAAAATCCCGAAAGGGCCAGAATCCCGAAACTCAAAATCCCGAAAACAAAAATCTCGAACTCTAATAAAATCCCGAACGCCAAAATCCAGAAAGCCAAAATTCCGAAAACCAAATTCCCGAGTGCTCAAAATTGTGAAAGTGCCAAAATTCAGAAAGCCAATATCCCGAAAGACAATCCCGAATGTGCAAAACCCTGAAAGGGATGAAATTATATAGAGGATAATATGCAAATAGAATAATTTCCCAAGGCACAAAAAATTTCCCTTGCCGGAATTTTGGCTTCTAGGATTTTGACCGAGACCTCTATTCCCTCTATTCCTCTCTTTTTTGCTTAAATCTAAATTGAATTTGTTGTGATGTTCCTAGAAAGAAGAAAATGCGAAGGAATATGATAGACATATCCCAAATTTTTGAAGAAGACAGGGTTGGAATTTTGACTTCATGAATTGTTCTGGGTCAGAAAGTCATTGGACAGTCATTAACTTGAATATTCAAACTTTAAACTTTATATTAAAATTGAGACAATTGCATCATATGAAAAGTGGAAAGAAATAAATAAATTTACTTCAAAAATGAAAAAGCGAGCGAAATTTATTTATTTTTTTAATTTTTAATAATAAATGGAAAACTTTTGAATAATTTTGGAATATTTGGTTTTTGAGAAGTAATAACAACTTTTCAGTGGTAGAATAATACAATAAGAAACGTTAGCGCAATTTAATTTAAGTTATGCCCCTCTTATATATTTCCCAAAGGGGGTGATTGTGGTAAGTCGGCGATAGCCGTAACCAAATTACATTTTCAACTATTTATACAATGAAATTGTGGAAAATTTTGACAAAAAAAACTTTTAAATATTATGGCCTCCACACATTGGGAGCAATTTTTGTCAAAAATTGCTTTTTTGAAGGAAATTCCCTGCAGCGTTGTAGGGGGAAACGTCAAATTTCTGTCAAAAACGCAATTTTTGACGAAAATTGCTCCCAATGTGTAGACACCTTTACAAAGAATTTAATATACATTTGATTAATTTAGAAAATGGAAAAAGAAAGAAGCGAATTATGGTGGTATTCCAATGAAAAATAAAAATGGGATTTTTCCTGGGTATTTTCTTTAGTACATGACTGTTCTAATGTGCGCTTGCGTTATTGACTTTTTTCAAAGACGATGAAGATTGGGGAAAACAAACATCGTAGGTGCCAATACAAAAAAGTCGATAACGCAAAAGGGGAAATATTTCTTCAAAAAAAAAAAAATTTAGTACATGAAGATGTCTATACATTGAAGCTGATTTCATCAAATATTATTTCAATTTTATTTAATGAAAAACTCGTATTTTTCAAAGAATTTTTGACGAAAAATGTACTACAATAAATCTTTTGTATTGGAATAGCACCACCCCTCCGCTTCGCCTACAACTTTGCGTTATGTATCTTCAGAAATATGTTTTCAAAACAAAAATTATGCGAAACCCATAAGATTTAATTTTTCTATGAATTTTCTTAATGATTCATATTGGTTCACTCTTTTTTCTTTAAGTCTTTAAGCTTTATCTTCACAGCAATAGTGGATATTTTGTAATGGTAAATCTACGTAACTTTCCTTTAAAAAATCTTTCTCTGCCATAGTGATATGAAAAAAAAATGTAAACACTTTTACACAAAACACCTAGGTTTTTTCTTGACACAATTTGATTTTGAATTTTTTTTTGATCTTATAATTTTTCTGTATTTTTTGTTGCACTTGAATCCCTCTCTCTCAATCAACAATCCCACCTCGTAATTACAAAAAAAACCAAAAAACAAAATGAAACCGTTGACGTGAATGACCTACGTGTAATGTGTAATTCAAAACGGTGATATATTCTGGACCTCTTCTATGTCTGTCCTATGTTGTCCAAAATAAATCAACTATTTAAAAAAAATCCATCCCTTACACTAATTGTAATCGAAACACTAACAATTTATCATTTGGTTTTGGGTGTTAAACACACGACGCATTTATGGTGGGTCTCTCTAGGCATGTCGGGAACGTATAAAATCTGTCCAAGTTAAGCTTAATGCTCGCAATGAACGCATAAAGCTGTTGATTCAGCGTGGAACACCAGATACTGAAATGCTTCTTGATACTTAGGCTTTAGTGATTCTCTCTTTTTTTTATTTATATCTCTCAAATTACTTTTTTTCGCTCTAGTCTCTTATTTATTTCTTTTTTATTAATTCAAAGTGGAAAAAACAAATTGTTCTTTTTTTTATATTATTGTATTTATCCAAAATATATGTAGCACAACCTTGAAAAATCCAAAAAAAAAAATATGCCAAAAAATTATTGAATATCTCAAATAGACAATAAATAAGTCATTTCTTATCAACATCTCAATGCTTTTAACTCTTTTTAATTTAATTGTGTTTCTGTCGTCTATCATGCAATTTGCATCCGGGGGTATCAGCTGAATATATTATGTCTTATTAAAATTTATTAATAATATAAAAAAAGGGAGCAGGCAATATCTTCAATCACCATCAAAATGCTACATCGCAAATCACATCTTATATATTTCACAGTCTCTCTTTATGTTAGCAAAAAAACAATACTTATGTCTTTAAAGTCGTCTCATCAAAACATTCTGTCTCTTTAATATCCTTTTATCATGATAAATTTATTTAAAAACAAAAAAACAATCAACGCATTCTTCTGCAAGATTGTAATAACTGACATGGTTATATGCCATCAACATAGGCACTGAGGACCTCCATTGAAGGAAGTCAACACAAAATTGACTCTTTCGTCACGCTGATACGCCAACTGGATCCCTATATTAATTTACCAGTGGTAGTTGGATGGGAATCTGCACCGAGACCAACATACGCTGATGTCCTGTTTGGTCGGACGCAGAAACAGGAAATTGCGTGGCAACAGCCACAACCATCACAACAACCATCTCAGACAATTGACTTCCTGACCCATGAGAGAGGAGTGACAGTGCCGGCAGAAGTGTTGCCAAGGCAGCACGCAATAGTGGACGTAGTTGAGCAAGTGCCAATAGTGGAGAAGAGTGAGAATGTGGTGAATCACACGGTATCTGAAATTGTGCCAGAAATAATTGTGCAGAAAACGCAAGTGTTAGAAATATCACGTCAATCGAGATCACCAAATAGAATAATAGTGTCAGAAGAATTAAAATCTGTGCAACCATCAGTGAATGTTGAGCTACTTGACGCGTCGAGTTCAGTTCCACGAGCTCGTTCACGTAGTCCCATTTGGGGTCCGGGTAATACATCATATGCTGATGTATTGAAGGGTTTAGAAGCTAGTGATTGGTCGGTAGATACTGTGGTGGAAAGTACAGAGAAGTATCCCTATGAGGTAGCTATGGAAGTGCCAAGGGGAAGGTCACCGAGACCACCAAAGAGAAAGCATCAGGTGGAACAGAAAAGTTTCCAGCCATCCAGTGAGATGCTGACAACGAAGGGGTCTCCTTCACATGACGCAATAGTCACACGAAGAGATGACAAGGTACCACCGTCACCTGGTCTGACAACACCGTCTGCCATGGAGCAGAGGGAAGTCAGAAAGAGTGATTCTGATTCTAGTTCTGAACAACAAAAAGGAGAGAGTCGAAAGAAGAAAGCCGAAAAGAAACAAATTGAGGAACCCTTACAGGCTAAACCTGAAGTACCATTGAGGAGGAAGGACAAGAAAGAATCAGAGGTGCAGGTTGTTCAAGAACCTCAAAAACCATCAAGAAAGAAGTCCAAAAAGAAGAAGAATACAGATGACAAGAATCTTGAGAGTCCCCCGATAGAAGAACCCAATCAGCTGATTGTGAAAAAAGTCACAATAATCCGAAAGAAGATCATTCGTCGCATTACAATTGTCAATGGGAGGGAGCACGTGAGTGAGGAGATTGTTGAGGAACCGACAGAAGTGGAAGTGTTGGGAGATGAAATTCCCACGCTAGATACAGAAATTGTGACAGTGGAGGAAACTCCCACGATTGAGGCGCAAAACACAAAGATTGATGACTCAAATTTGGCATTGCATTCACCCAATGAGGCCGTTGTTGTTGAACACATCACACGTACCATTACAATTATTCGTAAGAAAATCATTCGTCACATTACAGTTATTGATGGGATAGAACATGTGAGTGAGGAGGTGATTGAAGAGCCTGTTGAAATTGAAGTGACTGGCCAGGAAATTCCAATTCTTGAGCCAGAAATTGTGTTAGTTGAAGAGAAACCGACGGCAACTGAACCAGTCTCCGGTGAAATTTCAATGGAGACTGATGTGATTGAGGTTAAGTCGAATGTTGAAGTGGAAAAGTGTTTAAAAACTAGTGATATCAGTGTTCAAAATGAAGATAAAGTAATGCCACGTGAAGAGAGTAGTATCCCTTCAAAGGCTCAAGAGAAGCCAGTGTTTGATGAGCCCAAAAAACCAGAGAGGGAAAAGGGAAAATCCAAAAAGAAGGACAAGAAAAGCAAATCCAAGCATCATGAAGATAGCAGCTCAGAACCACCTTCACCAGAAATCCTTTCGGAAACCCTTCCGGAAAAAATCTCCAAGTTTGTGACAATTATAAAGAAGAAAATTATTCGTCATGTTAAGATTGTTGATGGGAAGGAACAAGTGACGGAGGAGGTTGTTGAAGAACCAGCACAAGTGGAAGTTATTGGTGATGAAGTGCCGGCTCTTGAGCCTGAAATATTTACATCTTATGTTGAAGAGAAGATTGAATTTAAACCAATTGCTGAGTCTGAAGTTGCGGAGAGATCTGCAAGGGCATCACCAATTGGGAAAGTGCCTAGTGAAGACAAAGCCGTGACTAAAGATAGTGGACCTAAAAAGAAGCCCAAGAGGAAGAAGGATAAAACACCAAAGGTTGAGCATCCAATAATTGAGATTACAGAGAAAACTTTGGAAAAATCTCCGGAAGATACACCTGAAGAGTCTGAGAAACCAGGGAGAGTAGAACTTCCATCAGATGCACCATCTACGCATTCAACAGTCACAGAAGTAACGGTCAAAGAAGTCAAACAAATTGAAGATCCAATCATTGAGGTTACAGAGCAATCTGTGGAAAAATCTCTTGAAGATACACCTGAAGAGTCTGAGAAACAAGAAAGTGTAGAACTTCCATCAGTTGCACCATCTACGCATTCAACAGTTACAGTAGTAACAGTCGAAGAAGTAAAACAAGTTGAAGATCCAATAATTGAGGTTACAGAGCAAACTGTGGGGAAGTCTCCTGTAGAGACACCTGAAGAGTCTAAGAAACCAGAAGAAGGACTTCCATTAGATACACCATTTACGCATTCAACAGTCAAAGAAGAAACAGTTACAGAAGTAACAGTCGAAGAAGTAAAACAAGTTGAAGATTCAATAATTGAGGTTACAGAGCAATCTGTGAAAAAATCTCTTGAAGATACACCTGGAGAGTCTGAGAAACCAGAAAGTGTGGAACTTCCATCAGTTGCACCATCTACGCATTCAACAGTCAAAGAAGTAACAGTCACGGAAGTAACAGTCAAAGAAGTCAAACAAGTTGAAGATCCAATTATTCAGGTTACAGAACAGACCGCAGAAAAATCTCCTGTCGATACACCTGAAGAGCAAAAGACAACAGAGAATGCAGAACTTCCATCAGATGCACCATCAAGGCCTTCAGTAGTCAAAGAAGTAACCTTCGAAACTCATGTAACGGAAATCCCTCTGAGTATCCCAGAAACCGGAGGAGCGATTGAAAATACTCAACTTTCAGAGAAGATTGAAGAACTTGACGAAGGGTTACCCTTGGAGAAACAGCAGGATATTCCACTAGACAGATGGGATGAGGAGCAATTAGACTCCATTCCCGAAGGCGAGGAATCAGAAGAAATGTCCGAAGAGAAAATTGTGACACAATCAATAGTTGATTTGGACAGCAGAAAAGTATTTGCCAAGAAGAAGCACATAAGAAAATCAGTGAAGACAATTGATGGACAGGAATATGTGAGTGAGGCAATTCAGGAGGAACCAATAGAGTATGATTTAACTGGTGATGAAATTCCTGTTATTGGGGACAATTCTGTGACACTTGTGCATAAAGATCATCTTGTGGACTATTCAAAAGCCTTCCCGGAAATGCAAGAAAGTGAAGATACTTCTGTTGTTCAGACAGTTGTCAAACAATCAACCAAGACTGTCGTCCGTCATGTGACAAAAGTGATTAGGAATGTCACAATAATCGATGGGAAAGAACATGTGACTGAGGAAGTGATTGAAGTTCCGGAAGAGATAGAAGTGACAGAAGATGTGCCAGAATATCATACAGAGATTGTTGAATGTGGTCCGGAGAAATCTCTCTGGAAGTACATAGTGATTCAAAGCCCTGAGGAAAATGTAGAGAGAACAATTGTTGTGAATAAGATAAATGTTATTCGCAACATTGTCATTAAGGATGGTAAGAAATCTGTGATTGAGGAACATATCGATGAACCTGTGGAAATTAAAGTGACTCAGAAGGAAATACCCATTTACGATTCAGAAATCATTGCATTAATTGAACAAAATGCTCCGGAGATAATTAAAGCAAGAATCCCATATGGTGAGAATGAGGAGGTGGAAGATGTAATTGCAGAATTGGCTGAAACCACACCGGCAGTTCTTTTTGAAGTGCCCGAAATTCCTCAGAAACTCGCCAATGGAAATATTGTGAGTGATATTGTTGGAGATATTGAGGCAGAATCTGCTGAAATACTCAATGATTTGTGTACTGAAAAGAAAACAGAGGGAACATCAACGAATTTAGAGTTCATTGTAACGAAATCATACAAGGTCAACTCTGAGGCATTTGCTAAGAATGAAGATCAAGTGGAGCTAGAGCCAATAATTCTAGACGCCACAAGTCCAACAGAAAAGAGAAAGAAATCAGTCCAATTTGACGATACTGTCACGGTGATTGCTGAAACACCCCTCAATGAGGCGGAAGATGTAAATCTCTCAGAGAGAGATTCCACGGTGCCAGAAATAAATGTGGGTCAGTTGAGAGAGAATTTGGATGGGGGCCAAAATGAAAGTGTACCAGAAATAGCCAGCTTTATTGAACAACGCGAAACTCAGCGTGTCTTTATAGATCCAGCACCTTTTATTATTGTGGAATTTCCGGAAATATGTGCAGAATTCACTTTGACTGCTGATGCAATTCAGGAGGAAGACAATCAAGTGCCAGAAGTGATTGCCCAGGAAGAGATTGAGCCTGCTAAAGACGACAGATTGACCTTTTTGCAGAATTTACATTCTGACTTGGGTAATGCGGAAACTTACAATGCATTTTTGGACGCAGAAAGAAATTTCTATCTGCTGAATAAACCGAAGGACATCATTAAAAGTTCAACGGAGGATACTGTACTTCCAGTAGAATCAACAGAATCCCGTACAGAAGTTTCTTCTGAGGAGCCGTCAATACAGGATACGAAAGAAATGGATGTCGACAATGTTGTGGAGCAAGAGTCACATCTGGACTTGACGACTGAATCCCCGTCCGAAGTTTCTCCAGAAAAGCCATTAGAAAAGGACACTAAAGTAGTTGTCGAGCAGGAATCACTTTCGGAGAAACCGTCTGAATCCCAGACTGAACTTCCACCAGAGAAACCATCAGACAAGGACACTAAGGATGTAGTTGTGGAGCATGAAATAATTTTGGAGAAATCATTCGACTCTCCGACTGATCATCTTCCAGAGAAGTCATCAGAAAAAGACACTAAGGAAGTGACTGTTGACCACGAGCCACTTTTGGAGAAAACGTCTGACTCCCAAATTGAAGTTCCTCCAGAAAAGCCGGTAGAAAAGGACAATAAAGAAGTGACTGTTCAGAACGAGTTACTTCTGGAGAAACCGTCTGATTCCTCCATTAAACTTCTTCCAGAAAAGCCATCAGAAAAAGACTCTAAGGAAGTGACTATTGAGAATGATTCACTCCCGGATAGGACAACTGTATCTCACTTTGAAGTTCCCCACTTCGATGTTCTCTCAATTAGTGACGCGGAAAGGAATTACTATTTGTATCTCAATTCTGCACAATTTATCCCCAAACAAATTGACGAGGTTCAATTTGTCGCTCAAGAAGTGAAAGACGATGATGTTATTGTGATTGAAGATGAACCAGAGATTATTTCAATAGATGACACGGACAAGGCAAATGTGACAAATGAGTCGAGTTTCACTGAAAACGATAGATCAATGGAAGAAATTGTTGAAAAGCAAACACCAAAAGTTGATCAAGCAATTCTTCAGCAGGACTCACAAGTTATTGAATCATCCGAACCTGCTAAACCAGCATATGCAGGCCTCCCACTGGATGATGATGCAGATACTTGGATGGACGCGGAAATTATACTATCTGATGATGAAGAATCTCCGGAAGATAAGCAAATTCATCATCCAAGTGCAAAAACTACTCAAATTGTTACAATCCTGAAGGAGAAAATAATTCGTCGTATAAAGATAGTCAATGGCAAAGAAGAAGTAACAGAAGAAATCGTCAGGGAACCAGTGGAAATTGAAGTGATTGATGGAGATATTCCTGACTTCAAGCCAGAAATTATCATAATTGAAGATAAAGAAGAGACAGCTCAGCCAGACTCACAACTCACTGAAAAACTCCCTGAACAAATTGAACCATCAACTGAAAATCAAAACTTACCAACCGACGTTAAGGATTCAGAAACACTTACACAGAAAATAACAAAGATTATCACAATAGTCCGGAAGAAGATCATTCGTCATGTGAAGATTGTTGATGGGAAAGAACAAGTGACTGAAGAGATCATTGAAGAGCCAGTTGAAGTTGAGGTTCAAGGGGATGAAATTCCAATACTGGAACCTGAAATCGTCGTTTCGGTCGTTGAGGAGAAAATTGAAACGAAACCTGTTGAAAAGATTGAGATGACGATCGCAAAGGAAGTTCCACAGAAAGTTGAAGAGGAAGTTGTTCAAAAAGAACTGCCCTCTGATATCCCAACTCAAGTTGATAAACCTCTTGAAATACCCGATTTAACGGAGACAGAAGTGATTCCCCAGAAAGTTGAAGAGAAAATCATTTCAGAAGAGAAACCTGAGTCCATTTCTTCGAAAGTATCTGAACCAATTGTTCAAAAAACTGATATTGAGGTAGAAACTGTAATTGTTGAACCTGTCAAGGAACCAGAAACTGTTGAAACTATCGAAAAAATCGAAATTCCCCAAGAAGTAGAAAAGGTTGAACCTAGTACAGAATCCCATCCCGAAAGCACAATTGAAAAGATCAAGCGAACCATTACAATCATTAGGAAGAGAATCATTAGGCATGTAACTATCGTGAATGGGAAGGAAAATGTGAGGGAGGAAGTGATTGAAGAGCCTGTTGAGGTAGAAGTTGTTGGTGACGAAATTCCACTTTTGGAGCCAGAAATTGAAGTGAAAGAAGTTCAAGAGGTTCAACCAGTTGAGGAAGTGATTGCTCAGCAAGAGGCTGAGCCTGCTAAGGACGACAGATTGACCTTTTTGCAGAATTTACCTTCTGACTTGGGTAATGCGGAAACGTACAATGCATTTTTGGACGCAGAAAGAAATTTCTATCTGCCGAATAAACCTAAGGAGATCAATAAAGGTTCAACGGAAGAAGTGACAGTGAAGGATGCTATTGAATCATCTTCAGAAGTTGTACCTCAGGAGAAACTGAAAGAGGAGCCTCAACCAATCGTACCTAAAGAGGAAGAAAAAGTCGTTGTCACTGAATCACAAATTATTGAGAAAGCTGAACCTGCTAAACCAGTTTATGCAGGGCTTCCACTTGATGATGATGCAGATATTTGGATGGATTCTGAAATTGTATTATCTGATGAAGAAGAACCTCCATCAGATAAACCATCAGATCAATTACCCAAAACAGATACAATCATAAAGGAGAAGAGAGTGATCACAATCATTAGGAAGAGGATAATTCGTCATGTGATTATTGTGGATGGAAAAGAGGAAGTGAAAGAGGAAGTGATTGAAGAGCCTGTTGAAGTAGAAGTTGTTGGTGATGAAATCCCAATTTTGGAACCAGAAATTGAAGTAAGTGAAGTCAAAGCGGTTCAACCAGTTGAGGAAGCTTCTCCTGAGGCTCCTTCAGAAATTGTTCCAGAAGAGAAATTCAAGGAAGAACCGCAACCAGTCGCACTTAAAGAGGAAGAAAAAGTACTAGTTGAACCATCTGAACCCAAGAAACCAGCCTATGCAGGCCTTCCACTTGATGATGATGCAGATATTTGGATGGATTCTGAAATTGTATTATCTGATGAAGAAGAACCTCCGGCGGATAAACAATCAGATCAATTACCCCAAACAGATACAATCATAAAGGAGAAGAGAGTTATCACAATCATTCGGAAGAGGATAATTCGTCATGTGATCATTGTGGATGGAAAAGAACAAGTGAATGAGGAAGTGATTGAAGAGCCTGTTGAGGTCGAAGTTTTTGGTGATGAAATCCCAATTTTGGAACCAGAAATTGAGGTGAGACAAAGTCAGGAGGTAAAACCTGTTGAAAGTGCTCCTTCTGAAGCTCAGTCAACTACGGAAATTGTTCCTGAAGAGACAATCAAGGAGGAACCTCAACCAATCGCACCTGAAGAAGAGGAGAAAACAGTTGTTATCGAATCACAGACTGAAGGACCTTTAACAGAAACGATAGTCAAAGAAACGAGAGTGATCACAATCATTCGAAAGAGGATAATTCGTCATGTAGTGATTGTTGATGGAAAAGAAGAAGTCAGGGAGGAAGTAATTGAGGAGCCTGTTGAGATAGAAGTGACTGGGGATGAATTCCCATCCCTGGAGGAACTTGGCGCTGGTGAATTTGAAACAGTTGAAAATGTGACTGAGGAAGTGATTAGATCCGGAAAGAAAATCATTCAGCACATTGAAATAATTGACGGGAAGGAACACATCACGGAAGAGGTGATTGACTTGCCAGAAGAGGTTGAAATCACTGGTGGTTCTACTGTATTATCTTCAGATACGTCTCTGGAGATGATTCCCAAGGAAATCGTAGAAACGGTCTCTGAAACTATTGTGGAACCTGTAATTGAGAAGATTGAGGAGAAACAACCAGAACCTGAGAAGGAGACAGTGGCTAAGGAAGTTCCATCGAAGCCTGTGTATGCAGGATTGCCACTTGACGACAGTTCTGATGCTTGGATGGATGTGGATGAAATGAGGTTTTCTGATGAAGAAGAACTTCCCGTGCAAGATACTTCAGGAAAGGAAAACGATCGTTCTTTGGAAGAAGTAGAAATTCCTGTTGTTCAGCCTGATGAAAAAGTTACAGAAGCTGTTAAAGTGGAAGAAAAATTGCCAGAAATCTCTGCATTTGATCGGAACGATTCTGTGGTGGAAATAGAGATTGGAGATTCAAATCAATTGCAACTATTCTTGGATGCAGAGAGAATGTCTCACTTACCCAAAGAAGTGAAAAAAGAATCAGTTCTATCTGCTGATGCACAGGAATTTGTTCCACATTTCAAGGGGAAAATACCCGAAGAAAATTTGAAGGAGAAATCTGTTGAAATTGAACCTGAAGAACACCTAGTTGAGGAAAATTTAGAGAAGCCTGAACAGGTGAAAGAAGTAGAAAAGGAAACACCAATTTCAACAGAGGAAATCAAACCCACGGAACAGCAATTGATACAAGAAGAATTAGAGGTACTTGTAGAAGTTCAGAGTGAAAAACAGCCAGAGCAAGTTGATAAACCAGAAGTGTTTGATGAGAATGTAGAAGGAGTTGAGGAGGAAAAATCAATTTCTCCAGAAGTCAAAAAGCCCACAGAGCAACAATTGCGTGAGAAAATGCTATTTGAGCAGAAGAAAAAGCAAAAGCGTGAAATGCGAGGGAAGAAAAAGCATATGGATGAGGTCAAGGATGAATCGAGTTCACCTGAGCTGTTGAAGGAAGTACCCAGAGAGGCATCCATTGAACAAATTTCTGTTTGGTCATTGCCTGGAGATAAGAAAACTTATGCAGAAGTTGTAGCAGAAAACTTACCTCGTAAAACTGGAAGGGTTCCTCGTGAACCACAATCAGAAATTCCTTCAAAGGAAGCTACAAGTGAAGAAGATATCGTTCTCATTTCTGAAAGTCCTTCCGAACACTCTCAATCAGATGAACAGATCGCCAAAGAGGTGTATAAAGAGGCAGAAGAAGAACCAGTTCAGCAAGAAGTTCCTACTTTCACTGACAACTTCAGTTGGTATGATGCAATTGTCGAGCAAGAAAAGTTAGTAGCGTCTGAATCTCCAATTGAGGAACAGAAAATCGAAACTGCTGCTGTTGTACCTCATACTCCTCCCGTTGAAGTAACTCAAGTGAAGGAAGAACCACAACCTCAGCCTACAAAATCATGGGCTAGTGTTGTTGGTTCATTTGTGAGTAACCTCTTTGATTCATCTGCGAAATCTCAAGAGCCTAAACAACCTCCTCCTGTACAAGAAAAATACCAAGAAAGTACCTCTGACAATTTAAAGTCAACTTCAGATTCAGATGATAAAACTCAGCAGCAACCTGAGAGGAAAACAACCAAGACAAAGAAAGCTGCAGTTGCTAAAGAACCTCCAAAAGAAAAGAAGTCTCAGAAAAAATCCAAGGAAAAGAAAGTACCTGGAGATGATTCTCCTAGTTCTGAAAAGGGTTCTGACAGTGATTGGATAATATTATCTCCTCAAAGAGATGATACTCCTGCTGAAGAACAACCAAAGACTGAAACTGAGGTTGAAAAAGGAACTGCTCATGAAGAGGCATTACCAAAGAAAGATAAGCAGAAAAAGAAAAAGTCTAAGAAATCAAAACCATCGCAGGAAATTCAACCAGAAGAACCACGTCAAGAACCTCAAAAAGAAGAAGAACTTAAACAAGAAGCACCAGTTTTAGTAACAGAAACTCAACCTGAAGATTCTGCAGAAGAAAAGCTACCCAAGAAGTCTAAGAAGAAGTCAAAGAAAGGAAAAAGAGAACCTGAAAAGCAACCATCGTCTGATAGTCTCAAGTCTGATAATCTTGAGCAAGATTGGGTGAATGTTACAAAGCCTGCTGAAGAGGAACTTCCACCGGAAAGTGAACCATCCAAGGCATCTTCTGAGATCACAAGAATAGTGACGATAATTCGTAAGAAAATAATTCGCCATGTTGTAGTGGACAATGGGGTAGAAACAGTCAGGGAGGAGATTGTAGAGGAACCTGTTGAAGTTGAAGTCGTTGGAGACAAACTTCCAATTCTTGAACCAGAAATAGTCACAATTGATCAATCTCCCACTGCTCCAGTGAGCGATGAACCATTCTTTATCGAAGAACCAGTAAAAGACGTTCCTCAGTCTGTGTCACAGTCAATAGATGAAGCTCTCGTATCACTTCCTGATAGGATAACAGAACAGATTACCCAGAAAGTTACAATAATTCGAAAGAAAATTATTCGCTATATAACAATTATTGATGGGAAGGAACAAGTGAATGAAGACGTAGTTGAAGAACCTGTTGAGGTGGAAGTTTTTGGTGATGTTATCCCTGTTTTGGAGCCAGAAGTGATTGTGGTGAAAGAAATGGAACTTGAACCACTTTCCCGTGAAAAACTACCATCAACTGAGCCAGAAGAACCTTCAGAGAAACCTTTGCCTAGTGAATTAGGCGTGGCAACTGAGATAGTAATTGCAGAATCAAAGGGAACTCCAACTGAATCAGAACCAGTTCATGAATCACATGAGATCAAGCATGAATTCATTGTAAGAGAGGAGGAAGTGCCAACTGCAAAGGAGGGTGATAAGGAAGGTGAAAAAGACAAGGAAATTGTTGATCACACTACAGAACCTCAGGAAACAACCTCTGATAAAATTACAGAAAAACTAACAAAGATTATCACAATAATCCGGAAGAAGATCATTCGACATGTGAAGATTGTTGATGGGAAAGAACAAGTCACTGAAGAAATCATTGAAGAGCCAGTTGAAGTTGAGGTTGAAGGGGATGAAGTTCCAATACTGGAACCTGAAATCGTCGTTTCGGTCGTCGAGGAGAAAATTGAAGCGAAACCTGTTGAAAAGATTGAAGTGACGATCGAAAAGGAAGTTCCACAGAAAGTTGAAGAGGAAGTTGTTCAAAAAGAAGTGCCCTCTGATATCCCAAGTCAAGTTGATAAACCTCTTGAAACACCCGATTTAACGGAGACAGAAGTGATTCCCCAGAAAGTTGAAGAGAAACCTGATTCCATTTCTCCGAAAGTATCTGAATCAATTGTTCATAAAACTGATATTGAGGTAGAAACTGTAATTGTTGAACCTATCAAGGAACCAGAAATTGTTGAAACTGTCGAGAAAGTTGAAATTCCCCAAGAAGTAGAAAAGGTTGAACCTAGTTCAGAATCCCATCCCGAAAGCACAATTGAAAAGATCAAGCGAACCATTACAATCATTAGGAAGAGAATCATTAGGCATGTAACTGTCGTGAATGGGAAGGAAAATGTGAGGGAGGAAGTGATTGAAGAGCCTGTTGAGGTAGAAGTTGTTGGTGACGAAATCCCGCTTTTGGAGCCAGAAATTGAAGTGAAAGAAGTTCAAGAGGTTCAACCAGTTGAGGAAGTGATTGCTCAGCAAGAGACTGAGCCTGCTAAAGACGACAGATTGACCTTTTTGCAGAATTTACCTTCTGACTTGGGTAATGCGGAAACGTACAATGCATTTTTGGACGCAGAAAGAAATTCCTATCTGCCGAATACACCTAAGGAGATCAATAAAGGTTCAACGGAAGAAGTGACAGTGAAGGATGCTATTGAATCACCTTCAGAAGATGTTCCTGAGGAGAAATTAAAGGAGGAGCCTCAACCAATCGCACCTAAAGAGGAAGAAAAAGTCGTTGTTACTGAATCACATATTATTGAGAAAGCTGAACCTGCTAAACCAGTTTATGCAGGCCTTCCCCTGGATGATGATGCAGATATTTGGATGGATTCTGAAATTGTATTATCTGATGAAGAAGAACCTGCGGCAGATAAACCATCAGATCAATTACCCGAAACAGATACAATCATAAAGGAGAAGAGAGTTATCACAATCATTAGGAAGAGAATAATTCGTCATGTAGTGATTGTGGATGGAAAAGAACAAGTGAATGAGGAAGTGATTGAAGAACCTGTTGAAGTCGAAGTTTTTGGTGATGAAATCCCAATTTTGGAACCAGAAATTGAAGTAAGAGAAGTCGAAGCAGTTCAGCCAGTTGAGGCTGTTTCTCCTAAGGCTCCTTCAGAAGTTGTTCATGAGGAAAAACTCAAGGAAGAACTGCAACCAATCGCACCCAAAGAGGAAGAAAAAGTAGTAGTAGTTGAACCATCTGAACCGAAGAAACCAGGCTATGCAGGACTTCCACTTGATGATGATGCAGATATTTGGATGGATTCTGAAATTGTATTGTCTGATGAAGAAGAACCTCCGGCAGATAAACCGTCAGATCAATTACCCAAAACAGATACAATCATAAAGGAGAAGAGAGTTATCACTATCATTCGAAAGAGGATAATTCGTCATGTAGTGATTGTAGACGGAAAAGAGGAAGTGAGGGAGGAAGTGATTGAAGAGCCTGTTGAGGTCGAAGTTTTTGGTGATGAAATCCCAATTTTGGAACCAGAAATTGAAGTGAGACAAATCCAGGAGGTAAAACCAGTTGAAAGTGTTCCTTCTGAAGCTCCATCAACTGCAAAAATTGTTCCTGAAGAGGAACCTCAACCAATCCCACCTGAAGAAGAGGAGAAAACAGTTGTTATCGAATCACAGACTGAAGAACCTTTAACAGAGACAATAATCAAAGAAACAAGAGTGATCACAATCATTCGGAAGAGAATAATTCGTCATGTAGTGATTGTTGATGGAAAAGAAGAAGTCAGGGAGGAAGTAATTGAGGAACCTGTTGAGATTGAAGTGACTGGGGATGAATTCCCATCCCTGGAGGAACTTGGCGCTGGTGAATTTGAAACAGTTGAAAATGTGACTGAGGAAGTGATTAGATCCGGAAAGAAAATCATTCAGCACATTGAAATAATCGACGGGAAGGAACACATCACGGAAGAGGTGATTGACTTACCAGAAGAAGTTGAAATCACTGGTGGTTCTACTGTATTATCTTCAGATACGTCTCTGGAGATGATTCCCAAGGAAATTGTAGAAACGGTCTCTGAAACTATTGTGGAACCTGTAATTGAGAAGATTGAGGAGAAACAACCAGAACCTGAGAAGGAGACAGTGACTAAGGAAGTTCCATCGAAGCCTGTGTATGCAGGATTACCACTTGACGACAGTTCTGATGCTTGGATGGATGTGGATGAAATGAGGTTTTCTGATGATGAGCAAGAAGTTCCTGTACATGGAGCTCCTGTTAAGGAGAGTGATCAAAAAGTGGATTCAAATCAATTGCAAGTGTTCTTGGATGCTGAAAGAATGTCTCATTTACCCAAAGAAGTAAAGAGGGAAGATGAAAAGGTATATGCAGGCTTGCCTCTTGATGATACATCCGACGATTGGATGATTGTTGAAGAGGTTACTCTTCCGGATGAAGAGAAGTCTGAAAGTAAAGTTTTAACTAAACTATCTGAGGCTGTTGAAAAAGTTCTACCTGAGCAATTACCACCAGTAGAAGGTGTTCTAGATGAGGAAGTTTGGAAATTAAATGTCCAAATGGACTCAGATTTCTGGTCAAATAAATATCTCTATGATGATGCTGAAAAGGTATATTACATTGCAAATAAATCACCTTCGAAAGAGGATTATATGAGCTTGAAATTTAGACAATATTTGGCACAAGATTTACCATGTTTCCCTGACGTGTCGGTACTGTCTGATGCAGAGCGTCTGTGGCAGACTCTATTGAGTCGTGAAAGACCTGAAAGGGAAGTTGAGGTAGTGGTTAGTGAACCATTGAGAGACAGGAAAGATGATGATGACGATAGCGATGATAAGGGTCGTCAGAAGTCAGATTCTCAAGAGCCACTGGTAGTTAATATAGGTGCACAAGTGTCCAGTTCACTGGACACAAAGGGCCATTGGGATATTCCCAGTGGTGGCAAATGGAGAGGGGAAAGTACATATCTGAGCATTGAAAGTATCGGTGATAATCCGGAGACAGCACACAAAAGTGAACAACACCCAATCCAATTGGAATCTACTAACATTACCCAAACTCCACCTCCTAGTCCCATCCAGAGTCCTATCCCTGTTGAGAGTCCCCAGGAACCCATTCCCTTACCCTCCCTGCCGAATACAGGAATCTCTGATCGTATCATCGCACACAGTACTGAGCCTTTAGTAGTGACCGAACCGACAGACAACTCCGTTCAATTGAACAAGAAGGTGAAGTCATGTCTCTTGTGCAAAAGCTATTTATCACATATTTTTTTATCATAATATTGATTACGTATAAACAAAATACTTTATAGTCCTGTCTTATTTTGCTCCGCAGTAATACCCTAAAAAAAGTTTCTTTTTGCTAAAAAAAAGAAAAGAAATTACAATCAGTTTCAATGAGGAATTACTGGTCAAACAGAAAAGCCAAAATGAACATTTTATTGTGGCTAATTTTAAATCATTGTATGCCATCATGATATTTAACTCAAAACATTTATATCTCATTAAGTTAAATTTATATTCTGCTATTTCAGTTTTATTTATAGTCAGAGGAATGTTTTTTTTTCTGCACATACAAGAATTGGCCTTATTTATAGCAATGTTTAATAGACTATTTAGAGCCAAAATAACTCCGTCTGTTTAAATTCAAAGTTCATTAATGGCTGTTCATATTTTTTTATTATTATTTATTTTTACAGAAATGCAGGAAACTGACTGTAATTTTTTGATCTTGTTTTTTGTCCCAAAACCCTGAAAATTAAACCCCTCTTTTTTTATTTAACTAAACCCTCGTGACGTGTTAACTCACTCCTTTTAGTACTGTTTGGTAACAAAAAACTCTATTTGGCAAGAAAAATAATTCGAAAAGTGGTGGAAAACCAATCAAAATTCTAAATTTTGCAAAAATAATAATACTTGTGCATGCTCCTTTGAATGTTTCATGTTTAATTCAAAACCAATTTAATAACTTTATTCATTCACACCAATTGATGTGAAATTCATTGGATATTTTTGTTTTATCGATGAATAGGATGCAGTTACAAGAGAAATTGATCAGTTGCTGGCTTCAATTGCGAGTACTGAGAGAGATCTCGTGAATTTGCCCAATGAGGATTTGGCAAAGATGTTGGAGAAATTGCAGAGTATCTTGCAAACTCTCAAGACTCATGACACTGAGTCGTCAGCTATTAAGGAAAATGTCGCAGTGGATGAATACGATCACGAAGTTGAGGCAGCACTAACGACAATTGACAGTAAAATTGAGAAATTAGTCACAAGAGCTACAAAGGCATTTTCACTTGTTGAGGTACGTATCACAAAATTAATATTGTTGCTCCCGTCAGCCAATGTTGTACAAATATTTTAAAAACTTTGTCCATTCATTGAAAAAAAAAGACAGAACAATCAACCGTGCAAAATGTGCAAAATTATATCTACATTTTTTCGTGTTAATTTAACACTTTTTTAAGGGTAAAATTAATATGGAATACTGAGAGAAATCCGAAAAAGTTAAAATAACATTCCGGAAATGTCTATTTTATCCTGCAGTATTGATCCCAAATCGGTGTAAATTTTATGCTTTATAGGTGTATTAGGGGTTAAAGTTACACTTTTCATGTAAATTTTACCCTTAAAAAGGTGTAAAATTAACATTAAAAAATGTTGATATATTTTTACACCTAAAAAGTGTTAGAGTTATGAGGTAAAAAAGTTAATCGCACCCCCGTTTTTTCTCAGTGATTGTACTCTAATGAAATACTTAAAATAACAGAATTACAAAATTTGTTAAGCAGGATCCCAAATATTACAAAAATTTAGTATTTCAAAATACTTCTGGGTTAAAATTACTTTGGAAGCGCAACACATCATTTTTGCGTCATTTTACGTCATTTCAATACTTATTCCTGAAAGAATAAATACTTTAAAAAAATCACTGACTATTTGAACATTAAATTCAAACTTTTAATTAATTTAATTGCTTGGCCGAAGTTACACTCAAAGTGACCGAAATTTAAAGCTAGTCGAAATTTAGCACAGTTCCCCTATTTGAACATTTTTATATGTTCTCTCTGATCTACCAAAATCTAATACAAAATAGAAATTAAGTTTCTACAGACCATGTCAAAATTATTACTAACATAACAAGTTTTCAAAATTAATATTATAATTTCTTTCTTGATTTATTGAGGTTTGTAAAATGTTATTTATCTGAATGAAGTTCAAGTTAAATTTTAAGTTGAAAACATGTGATTTTAACTTCATATGTGCAAAAAAAATGACATTTGAAGGGAAATCGCAAGTGTAAATAGTTTTATCTAATATTTTTAATTACTTTACTTGTCTCGGGTCCGTCTTTGAGACTCTTAAGACATTTCTATACCTGTTTTTTTAACTTTAGGGATTTTTATGTTGTTTTTTTAATAAAAAATGTACGATAATAAGTTAGAATTATCACATATACAAAATTTTCAAAACAGAATTTTAAATTAATTTAATTTTTTATTATAAGGCAATACGTCCATATTCTTAATAGTAATTGTCTATTGATTTCGACTATTTTCGTTTACAAATTTGGCTTTGGACAATACCAAATATCTCGTACAACACACCATTTTCCCTTATTCTGGAGCACTTTCTCCTTTTCTAAAAAAAAGGTACAGAGAAAATTTGCATATGTTGATAAGGCATCTTTTCATAAAATTTAGAGACGTATGCAAAGTAAATACCTAAACTCGTATTGTCATAACACTGAGTATGCTAATTATTTGGTTTTGATAAGACTTATGTGAGGAAATAAAATATATAGTCAGACTGTTTATCTTTTTTATTCAAAGATTTATTTACCTTGTGCCTTTCCTCGCCTATAATAATCTTTACCTAAATAAAATTTTTAACTGAAATGTTCTAGGTTGGGGCCTGTTATGCCTAATTATAACTGAATTTGTGATAGACTAAGAAATTTCACTCCGGCAAAGTTTTTTCAAGTTTTTGAATTGAGGAAGTGTTGACAAGAAAGTTTCTTACAAGATAGTATCTGATGCGACAATTGCTTATTGTCACTCACTTTTTATTATTATTTTTATTATTGAAACTGTCTATCCAGTAATACAATAGCAATAGTTATTCAGTAGGGTAGAATAGCTTAATTCAGAACCCGATTCAAATAGAAACACTTTTAATTACAATGTATCAATATGAATGAAATTTCATTCCTGTGTTGGTCTATGTGGCATCTACAGAAGAGAGTAGTCGCATTTTATAGTTAATGGTATGGGATGAAAAACTTCTGAGACCCAGAAGTCCTTAACGCCTTTATTCTTTCAAAAAAAAAAATACTATTTCGACATCGAATTACTCAAAACCGGTTGAAGCGATCTTGATGAATTTTGGAATGTAGTCAATATACGACTTTCGTTTTTTATCTGTACATATTATACCCTTACCCTACCCCTCTTTCTAGTAGCCTCCATACAAAATGAGGACTATTTTCTGCAAGAAAACTCTGTACAGTAGACTCTCGCTAATTCGGCTCTTTTAAGATCGGGCTACTTTTTAATTCGGGTGGCAGTTAAATTCAAAAAAAAAGTTTGTTGACATTTTTCAAGTTTGATTATGATTATGAAATGAAGCAAATATGCTCAAATTTGCCATGCTTTATCTTAGTTCTGATGTGTTTTTGCATTATTAAAGGGTTTTCATGAAATTTACGATAAATATAAGTATGTAATGTAAACCATGTAAACTCAATACGTGTATGCAGATGAATAAAAGATCGTTGCATTTCAAAAAATTTGTCACCCGAATTTCTCTCTAATTCGGGTGACATTTCGGTCCCAAATACCCGAATTTGAGAGTCTTCTGTAATTGAAAACTTTGATAACCTGGAGCTCCCCTTGCGGTCAACTTGTGAACTTATCTATACCGTCATTTTGTAGGATTTTTCGAGACCTTTCGATTGAGTATTCATTGATTAAATTCGGTTGATAAATCTCTGATATATAAGGTTTAAAGTTTTGACTTTGAGCTATCATGTTTCAATATCCTCCTACAAATGTTATGCATTGTAAGGACATATGCTTTTATGTCACTTTTCGAGAATATATGCAGTCATTTAATATATTTTATATTGCAATTTATGTATTTCCTTAATAAAAAGACAGTATAAATGCGCACATTTCATATTAGAGATTATTTTTCTTCTACGAAAACAGTTTTTATGCTCTAGAACTTTTCCCCCATGGTTTAGAAATTTGGTCCCGGAACAAAAGTTCTTACCTATACCATGTCCTATTCAATGATATAGGTCTCATTGGTGGTCGCACCATAGACCACTTTTGCCCATTGTCCTTTGGAATGTAGTCAATGTACGACTTTTATTTTTTATCTGTACATACCATACCCTTACCCTACCCCTCTTTCTACTAGCCCCCATACAAAATGAGGACTATTTTCTGCATGAAAAATCTGTACTTCCATTTAGAGTTGTAAAAAAATTTCCATTTAGATTACGTTCTAAATTTGGCTATTCTACCCTTTGTAGTTTTTTTTTTTCACTTGAAAAGTGGACAAAATGTTTATTCGTCACTGGCTGATGAAAACAACGATTTGCAATAATAAAATATTAACAAATTGTTTTTTTTTCTTCTATTCAAAAGGACGCAATAAATCAACAACAAATGCGACAAATGGAACTCAAGAAGTACAGTCAACTGCAGCAAGAAATTGAAAATTGGTTAGCATCAATCAAAATACCTTCGGCTAAGGCTGATCAGGAGCTGAATGTCCTTGAAGGTGTTCAGGAAATTGTGATGGATCAGCAGAAATTGATTGATGATATCACATGCAAAGAACAGAAACTGCAAGAAATCCGGGATAAATGCCAGGAAATGCAGAAGCAGCAACATGTGAAGAAATTAGCAACGACCCTCACTGAACAATTTACAATAATCCTGACACTTTTGGAGACGAGAAAACAGTCTACACTCAATTACATCAGTATGCTGAAGGCGAGGGAGGATGAATTGATGAAGGGGAAGAAGGACGATGATCGGGATACCCTGGAATCTATGTCAATGCCTGAGGAAGAGCCTGATGTGCAGAAGATGACCATTGAGACGCAGACAAGTGCGAGGGAGGAGAAAATTGTTGATGATGAAACACAAACAAGTTTTCCACTTTTGGATCCTGGACAGAAGGATACTCAGACTACCTTTGTGCAGACTCAGGTGGAACGTCGTCCTACGGATAATATCACAGTGTTGCATATGGCGGATGAGGAGAAGGAGACCATTGAAATTGACAATCAACTCAATCTGCCAATTTTGAAGGATGAAAGACCATCTGATGTTCTCGTTGAGGCGAAATTCAATCAAGCTCAGCCAGGAAGTAGTTCAAGGACGTCCGAATTGGTGCTTAGGAATGTTCCTCAGTCTTTTGAAACGACTTTTGTGGAACCAGATGAAACGACAACGGAAGTTGTTGTTGATGCGGACGGGACAAAGAGGATTATTGTGAGGAAGGTGAAAAGGACACGTCTTCAGCGGGAAATTGTCATGCAATCTGTGACTGTGGGAGCTGAACAGATTCCCCAGGTGCAAGAGGAGACAATTATCGAGGAGATTCCACTGATTCCTGGTCAGGAGGCTCAGGAGGTCACTCTGCAGGGGGTTCCGATTCGCGAAGGGGATGTAACTTACGTCGATCGAGAGCATTTGGAGAGACTTCCCACTCCGGAACCATTAGCCAGGGAACCTGGCTATGAGACATCCACCGTGAGAGCCATTGTGCAGCATGTCACGAGGAAGGTGATCCGGAAGACTAGGAAAATCATCAAGAGAGTGACAATAGTCGATGGGAAGGAACATGTAACGGAGGAAGTTGTTGAGGAGCCTGAAGAAGTTGAGATTAGTGAAGAAGATATACCAAATATCAACATAAATTTGACAAGTGGAGATTTACCTGGGCAGGAAGTGCCAGGAAACGTTGAGGAAAAGGATGAAGTGACCTATGAGATTGTCAAGACTGTCAGTGGCAGTGATGAAAAAATTAAAGGTGAAGAAGACCGTCAGGTATTAGAATCATTAACTGCACCAGTAGATTTGGTAACAACAACTGCACACGTAGATGTAATTCAACCAAATGTTGAAATTGCAGAAAAAGAAGAAATAAAAGAAGAAAAAGAAGAAGAAGAAGAAAAGGGGGGTGGAGAAAAGTCTCCGGCACAAGAAATCAAAGAAAAAGTCACAGAAATTGCACCAGATGAAGAAGAAGACGCCGTTGAGGTTCGTTCAGAGCCAATGGCAGAAGAAATTCCTGCACAGAAAGAACTAATACTCACAGATGTCAAAGAAATTTGGCCAAAAACAGCCACAATTGACGAAATTCCCATACATTTATTAGATACAGTCTCCATGGGTGACGACGACACGGTTGAAAAGGCAATCGATCACACAACAGCTGACATTTGGCCAACCAATCCCAATATAGGGGCCGATGTTGATTTACAGCGGTATGGGGTGTCCGTGACGGAAGTTGAGCATGTCATTGAGACAATTGAGAAGGATCCGGAAGAAAAATCTGTGGAAATATCTGAAAAGTCGGAAATTGAGGAATTGAAGGCAAAAGCTGAAGTTGTTGAAGCTGAAATTCGTCCTGCTGACATAGCTCAAGAAGAACGAGAACCTGCAGAACCGTTCCCGGCGGAAGCTTCACTGCCTTCTCCATCGGAGCCATCAACACCGGGAGAAGCACCCAAAGAACCTGAAGAAGTTCCCGTTCAAGAAGAACGAGAACCTGCAGGACCGTTCGCGGCTGAAGAGCCGTCAACACCGGGAGAAACACCCAAGAAACCCGAAGAAATCCATCCCAGTGAAGAGGAGGCAGAGAGAACTAGGATAAAAGTAACTCTGCCCTCACTCCTTTCCTCCGCAGAGTCCACCCTGACGGTTAATATGAAGATGGAACCAAGTGAGCATACAAAAGTCAATGTAAATCTAACAGAAGAGATTTCACTGACTCCTGCTCCTGAAGTTCCTCAACCGGAATCTCCGAAGATTCCAACACCGGAGAAGATTGTTCTGGAAGTCTATGAAAAGGTCTCCGGGAGCGATGATCAGGAAGTACGTCAAACGGGATACGAAGCTGAGGACATCACAGTAGATGATGCAGGAGAAGAAAGTAGGAAGAGTAAGAGGAAGAAAAAGCGTAAACAGAAGATAAAGGCGAAAGAAGATGAGCCGACAGAAGTACCAAAAGCCACGGAAGAGCCCAAGGAACCCAAGGAGCCCAAGGAACCCAAAGAGCCTACAATTCAGGAAGGAGTAGAGAAAGAAATCACTCCTGATGAATCATACGCCAGTATTTCGGAATATGAAGCAGATTCAGTGAGAATAATGGAAGAATCTGTTATCAAATCTCCATCTCCGGATGCCCTGCAACCGATGCCTAGTGAATTGATCACAGCTGTCCCGGTGATTGATACCATGTACGTGGAGGAGAGTGAGCAGCAGACATCCTTGCCGTACGAAGAGGCACCGAGGGAAGAGATAGTTCCACATGAAAGTCCCCGAAAGGAAGCTGTAATTCAAGAGGAACACTCAGTTCAGACATCTCCAACCCATCAGCCAACGATGGAAATCTCTCAGCAAACAAGCCCCGAACCAGAAACCGAACAGCAAGAAACCGAAGCGCAGACAATTGTAATTGAGTCTACTGAGGTGGAAATACAAACAACCCCAATCAAACTTGCAGATGAAGAACCGTCTGCGGAGGTCCTGCTGCCCAAACCTGAAGTATATTCAGAGGAAATACAAACAGAACCTGTCACCTTTGAAGAGAAAACCGAACCCGTAGCTCCAATAGAAACCACAGATAGTACTTCTCAGACAATCGTCCTGGATACCCGTGAACAGTACTTACAGACATCTCCTGTGGAATCTCCTGAACATCATCCAAGGGAATCGATTGTGAATCCCGAAGAAGATGTCAATAGGATTGCAGCTACGATTGTCGACGAGATTGTGCGAGGAATTCCAACGCCTACTGCGACTGCTGAGACAAATACCGAAAGTGTGACAATTCAGGAAGCAACAATGCAAACCTCGCCTGAACCAATTATTCAGGCAACTGTAGTTCCTGAAGAAGATTCTTCCCTGTCAACGACAACCAGTGAACCCTATGAACCCTATGAGATTCAAGTGGAAGCTTCCCTGGTCTACCCTCAAGGTGGTCAAATGCAAAAGATTCCGGAGAATTTCTCAGTAGAAGTCACAAGATCTTTCGATCTGGATGACAGAGATGCTCCGAGGAGTTACCATGAAATTCTAGAGATTCCTCCAGGCGAGGCATCGAGCAAACCCAAAACAGTGACAATTTCCATGATTAAGAAAACAGTCGTGGATGAATTGTTTGATCAGCCCGATCCGGAGGAGGAGCAGAAGAAGATGGAGAGGCTACTGGAGGGTAGACTGAAGATGTCCCAAGAAGCCAGATCATCTCCATTGAGTAATGTACTGCATTTAGCCACGCTCGAAGAATCTCAGACGGAGGAACCTGCCCAAGAGAGGCTAGAAGCCTTGCAGGGTAATCTCCTGGAACTTGAGGATGCCATCCAGCGTCAAGATCCCGTAGTTATCCAAAGGACTGTCACCATCATCTTCGAGAAGATTTCAATTTGGCTGGAAACAATTGAATACAGGGTTTATGTCACGCGTCAGAGTGCTTCGTCAGGGCCTACTGAGAAAAAAATTGGAGAATTCAATGAGCTCCGGAATGAATTGGAGTGCATTCAGGGTTACGTTGAGCACCTGAGGAGGGACCTAGAGCAGCCAATGGAGGACGTGGAGGGTGAAAATATGGTGCAGTGTGTCAATGTAATTGTTGATCATCTCAGGGCTATTGATAATGTTACTCAATCGAGTGAGCAACAGGTTCAGGAGGACTTCCGACGATTCAGTGACTACCAGATGAATGTGGATGAGCTTCAGCTGAATATCCAACAGCTCAAGAGCAATTTGGACAGGATTGTGTCGGAGGAAATGGGATTGGATAGGAAACTTCAACTTCTCGATGAATTTGATGATATCAATCGGGCATTTGGGAAGGAAGTACAGAGGCTCATTCATGTGGCACGTGGCCTCGAGAGGGATTTCCCGGAGAAGGAAACTCCTGAGCAGATTTTCATGTGCCGTGAGATGGTCAGCAATCTCGATGGGAATATCAATATGGAGAGGAATCGTCTGAATCAATTGGTCAATCTGGCACAGGAATATGAGCAGACTCTCAATGAATTTGCTAAGATTATCCTAATTGCCGATTCCCTGGTGGAAAGTCAGATCACAACGACAAATCTGGACAATCTGCAGAATGAGATTCAGAAGCATCGGAAATTCTTTGTCAATCTCAGTCACTGTAGGGCAATCCTTGAGTCACTGGAGATGAATTTGGATCCTGTGACCAGGGAAAAACACACACAGCTCCATCAGAATTTGCATGAAAGTGCTACGATAATCCTGGACAAGGCATCCGATCGTGCTCAGAGGCTGTCCATGGCGGCATCGCGATGGACAGTTCTGGAAAGGGGAATGAAAGAGGAGAAACAATGGCTGCAGATTGCTCAACAGAGAATCCCAGATCTCTCCGATGTCACTTCAACAGATTACGATCAGTACATCAATATGTATCAATCCCTGAGTGCAGATATTGCTCATCATCATGCCAAACTTGTTCAGTTGACCACGACAGCCGTGAAGCTGCAGGAACTCGTGTCAGCTTCCAACGTTGAGGATGATTGCAATGAGCAACTCTTCATGATACTCAAACTAAAGGAAGATGTTGCTCTCCATCTCAAAAAACTCCTGAAATTCCGTCAATATTGGATTCTCTATGAAACCACAACGGATAAAATTGAGCAATGGATTACAACGAGTGAGCATCATCTCGAGAAGATTGAGATTCCAAAGCTGTTCAGAGACTATCCTCTTGAGCATATGCGCCTATTCTGGGACATTAAAGCGGAATTTGAGCTGTACAATTCCATCAAAAATGACGCTTCTGGCAATCTCTCAAGAGCTCTGGAAGTCGTGCCAATAGCCGATGAACTCCTGCAGAAGGAATTCCATGAGAGATTGGAGTCCAAGTGGATGAGTGTCGAAGACAAAATCCAGAAGATTCAGAAGAGTATTGTTGATAGTATGTCAGCGTCAAATGTGCCAACGAATGAGAAATTGCAGTTGCTGCAGAAGGAACTCGAGGAACTGGAAAAATCCATGGCTGGCATCAAGGGAATCATTAAGAATCAAGATGAACTGCAGCTGTACATTGAGAGGATGCAGATTCTCAACAGTCGAGTAGTGATTGTTGGCACGGAATTGGGCAGAATTGGCCTAACTTCATCTTCAGATTCCGAACGAATTGGTCGACTTTTTGGTGTTTCCCATCGGATTTCCATGCAAATCTCTGAAGAACTCGATGGAGCACTTGTCCTTCAGGATCAACTCAATAAGATTTCCCATGGAATCATTCGGATGAGACTGTTGCAGCAGTCATCTGGTGAGACTCTCGATCAGTGTGAAGCTATTGAGTTGTCCGGAAGTGAAATTGTGGAAAATGCCCTTTACGACTGCCAGAGGGTTCACAATGATCTCAAAAGTCACTGGCAGGGAATAATGGAGCTGCGACAGCTGCTGCACACTCTCCCAATGCGCCTTAAAATATCCGTGTCTCCAGTAATGCTCGAAAGAGACATTTCCCAACTTCAAGATGAACATGTCCTCCTCGAATCGAGATGTGAGAAAATTCTCAATGCCCTCCGTGGTGCTCTGCATCTCTGGAAGACCTTCGAGAGGCAATTGGAACAAGTGCAGCAATCAATTCAGCAAACTGACTACATGGTGGAATTGCTGAAGGTACATGGTCAAGTGGACTATGAGCGTCTTGTGAAGGCAACAGAAAGACTTCAGGTAATTAGAACAGAAACTTTGAGAACTGATAGTGTTTGTCTTGAAACTTGCAATTAAATGCAAATTGGGGTTGCGTGCTATTGATTTTCCCCATTTTCCCTCATCAAATCCACACAAAAAAAAACCTCTTCCTTTCGAGGCTTTCGAGGCTTCTCTTCTATTCCTTCTCATTCAGTTCTGAGCCTTCTAAGACGTTACACGGAATTCACTTATTCTCTTTTGGGAAAATTTCAGGGATTGCACGGTGACTTGGACAGCAATGAAGATCTTCTGGAGGATCTAAAGTGCTCTGCAGAACCTCTAATTGAGATCTGTAGCACTGAAGTGGCACACAAAATTGAAGTAGCCGTTCAGGAGACAATTCAGGCGTGGAATGAGACATCGCAGAATCTAACAGATCTCTGCAATAAGTATCAGAGGGCTGTTAGGCTCTGGCAGCAGTACAGGGACGCCACTGAAGCCCTAATTAACTGGGTGGACGAAAAGGAGGGCAATCTGAAGATAATGGATCCCAATGGCGAGCTTCAGTATATAAAGGTAAGATTTATTATCAATTCTTTCATTTTCTAAACATTTTTATAGAACCCTTAGAGCATACATCACGGAAATGGCACTTGAAAGAAAAATCTTAAGCTACATACTTTTCATTTAAAATAATTTTCTCTCAAAATAAAATAGCTACAATTTTCTAAATGTGAAAAATACATGAAAAATGAACAATTTTTCAAAGTCCATAAATTTCCTTTCCGTAGTATTTCTTCTAAGGGCTAAATTTTTTGCCTGGTTTCGGACTGAATGTTTTAAAAGTTAAACTCGTTCCCGAAGTTCACAAGAAAAAAAAAATACAAAGCCAATTATTTTTAATAGCCCACGTCCACAAATTTATTTGTGCTTAAAACAAAATCTAATTTGCCCAGAAAAAAATAGCTTTGGTTATTAAAAATCTTGGAATGGGTAGTAAATTGTGATTTCTAAAAGTAAAAAAAAAATGGTCAGTAATATAGCAAATTTTGGTCAGTAAATAATCAATTTTAATTCAACTGAATTCCAACATTAATTAAATTTACTTTAACTAGCAAAAATATCAATTTAGGTCAATAAAAAAAACAAATTTTAGTCAGTAAAAATTCGAGTTTTCTCACCAACCAAAATCAATTTTGCTCAGTAAAAAAAATAATTTTAATCATGAAAAAATCAATTTTAACCGACAAAGATATTAATTTTGGTCGGTAAAAATTCGATTTTCGTTAAAAAAAAATATCGAATTTTATCACTAACAAAGAGAAATTTTAGTTAGTAAATAAATCAGTTTTGATATGTGAAAAATATGAATGCGGAAATAAATTAGTCTGATTTACAGAATTACAATCTAAGTTGGTAACTAGAGAAAACAAAAGTTTTATTTCTCCTTTGAGAAAACTTTACATGACGATTTAATTTCTTCATGACTCCGGCACACCTTTTAGATCGGGAAAATTTCTTTTTAATCAAAATTCACATACATCCCTTTCTTTCACCAACGTTTAGTAAATATCTATCCCACTCTTTCACACTCTTCTTTTCAACATAACAAGAAATTTAATTTAGTTCATCCTAATTTTGAGTCGTAAAGAGTGAGATAAACATATGCAAAACTTTTGCAAAAGGAAGAGATATGAATTTTGATTTCATGAAATTTTCCTGATATAAAAGGCGTGCCTGAGGCTTTATGGCTCCGGCACACCTTTTAGATCAGGAAAATTTCATGAAGTCGAAATTCAATTCCCTTTCTTTCTCACATGCTTTGCATATGTCTATTTTATTCTCTCACACTTTTGTTCTTCTTTTAAACATCACACCAAATTTAATTTAGCTCAATCGAATTAGGTATGCGAAAGAATGCGATAGTCATATGCAAAACATGTGAGAAAGAAAGAGATGCGAATTTCGACTTGAAATTTTCCTGATCTAAAAGGTGTGCCGGAGCCATTACAAATAAAAATCGTTTTTTACTGAACGTGACCGAAATTGATTTTCTTGTGACTCTGTAACGCTTTTCATATCAGTAAAATTTACTTAAATAGAAATTCCCTCTCGTTTTATCTCAAATATTTTGAATATATAATTTACTGCAAGTTTGAATTTATTCCTGATGACTCTGGCACACCTTTTAGCTCGGTATAATTTCGTGAAATCAAAATTCGCGTCCCCTTCTCTCAAAACATTTGCATACGTTTATCCTACTCTTTCGGTCTCGAAATTGGGCTGAACTAAATTTAATTTGGTGTGATTTTCAAAAGAAGAGTGCGAAAGAGTATGACAGACGTAGACAAAGTTTTTCAGAAAGAAAGGGATATGAATTTTGACTTTAATGGCTTTGGCACACCTTTTAGATTAGGAAAACTTCATGAAGTCGAAATTCGAATCCCTTTCATTCTCACGTATTTTGCATATGACTATATCATTCTTTCGCATACCAAATTCGATTGAGCTAAATTAAATTTGGAGTGATGTTTAAAAGAAGAATAAGAGTGCGAGGGACTGAGATAGATATATGCAAAGCATGTGAAAAAGTAACGGATTGGAATTTCGACTTCATGAAATTTTCCTGATTTAAAAGGTGTGCCCGGAGCCATGATCAAATATTTTACCGACCAAATTTGAATTTTTACTGGCCAAAACTGCTCATCCTGCGCCAGATTTAAAAAATAAATTAACTATGACAGTTATGCCTTTGGCACATCTTTTATTAGATCAGGAAAATTTCGTGAAATCAAAATTCACATCTATTTCGTTCTCAAACGTTTTTCAATTTAGATTTGAGTGGAAAAGAGTGTGATAGCTATATACAAAACGTTTGAGAATTTCGATATCATGAAATTTTCCTGAGCAAAAAGTGGCCCAGAGCCATAAGGGTTGTCATGTTGATTTTAATTTTAAAATAAATGTCTGAATCGAGAAAAAAATCTAGTAAAATGAATGATTTGGACAAAATTTGAATCAATAAAATTTTATAAGAGATACAGAATAGAAAAATTAAAAAAAAAATCGTTTTTTCTTTTGGGATTATCTAAATACTCGAAAGAAAATATGGATATACTCTAGGAAAAACATTTTTCCTTGCCAAGACTATTCTAAGAATAGATATTTTCGATCAAAAAAGCGTGAAATTCGATCGCTGAATATTTTGCAGTCCAGAAAGAGTTAAAGACCTTCAACTTTTTGTACAGGGAAAAAACAAATTAAAATCAAAGTAGTTTCGTATTTAAAAGTGTCTCGGATAAAGGAGAAATGGTGTGTTGTACGACATAATAGTTCTATGGGTTCTATGATTGGCTGGTTGTGAATGCCTTCACTGAGAGAAATCCGAAAAAGTTAAAATAACATTCAGGAAATGTTTATTTTGTCCTGCATTATTGATCCGAAATCGGTGTAAATATTACCCTTTTTAGGTGTATTGGGGTTTAAAGTTACCCTTTTTCGTGTTAATTTTACCCTTAAAAAGGTGTAAAATTAACATTAAAAAATGTTGATATATTTTTACACCTAAGAAGTGTTAAATTTATGTGGAAAAAAAAAGTTAATCGCACCCTCTTTTTTCTTAGTGTTTAACCCTTTAAGGACGATTGGAACACCGGTGTCCCATAAAGAAAATAATTTTTCCTGACTACAGTAGAGTTCCTCAAATTTGAACATTTGGGGGGTATGGATGACATTTCTCACTCCTCAAATTTGAACGATATTTTCAAAAACGTAACGGAATTCATGTGAAGTGCACTTTCCGTAAATTAAGATAAACAACTTTAGAGAATATATCAATGTAATTTATTGTGAAATAAATGAAATTTGTTGCGGAAGTTAATATAAAACGATAATATTGAGGAAATAACAGAGAAAAATGGCATTCCACGCAAAACTTTCTTCACATAACCTCAAATTTTACATTTTGAACTCAACTGTCGTTCAAATTTGAGGAGTTCAAATTTGAGGAACTTGACTGTACCTGAAGTTATTTTTTTCTTTTGTCAGTACATAATTGTAAAGTAGAAGGTTGAAGGAATCTAGAATATTTTTTGCAAGTCTCTAGCTATTTGCTATGTTGTAAATATTTAAGCTCAAAATTGGCGAATTTTTAAATTCTCAAATTCATAATTTATTTTATTTATTTTTTATATTTTAAATTTTTTTTAAACAAAACCCTTTTGGCAATAAAAACTACAATACTCATACGTAATATTTTTCACTAAAGCGAAAAATATTATTCAATGGTATTGTCAGAAAAATTACTTACATTTTTGGGCTATTTTTATCCCTATCGTTCATAGAAGCACAAAATACGCCAAATCAGACTCTGTTGGACTTTCCAAGGTTAGATGTAAGATTTATCAGTGATTATGTTTCTCAGTTTAATTTTTATTGTTGATTTTCAGTCCGTAAAAAGTGTATCGTCGTTAAAGGGTTAACTGCTTTCAAAATCTAGCCAATCGAATTTTTCTTGAGTTATTGAATATTTCCCTTGCAGGAATGCCTCAATGCACTTCCGCTATATAAGGAACGTTTGGCTGAAGTTCGAAAAATGGTGGATCAAATATCTGCTGACATTGAATTGGAGCCTGGAAGTTTATTGGAGATGGATGTGGAGTCCCTGGGAGCTCGACTGGAGACAATGAAAGAGGCAATAACAGTATTGGCAGATGAGGCTGAGAAGAAAGCCCATCAGACAGTTCAGTTGGAGAAGGAGGTTCGTGATTCGCAGAAACAATTGGAAGCCACACAGAAGGCTATTGAAGACATTCCCGAGGAAATTGCTACGGAGGAGCATTTGCTGAATTTGCGCAATCATCTGGTTAAGTTGAGCTGTACGCAGAATCAACTGCAGAAGATGCACAGTACAAAATTGGAACAGAATATCACGACAAATGTGTCAATTGTGGAAGTGTTGAAGATCTGGCAGAGGCTGTTTAAGGATACCTTCCAGCAGTATTATAGATTGTCATCGACACTCATTCAGAATGAGGATATTGATGCTGTGCTGAAATTATGGGAGGATTATCTGAGGCATGTACAGACATTCTTGGGGACGAGTATTCCACAGAATTATTCCAGTTTGTCGGATCATCGACATATTTGTGAGGTGCATCAGAATCTTCTGGTGAGCCAGAAGAATGTCTATGAGATGAATGTGAAGCCACATGTACAGGAGAGATTTGCGGAATTGATTAGGCTGCACAATGATGTCCTGCAGAAGCTCAATGTTAGACATTCCGAGGTGGAGGAGAGGATTTGTCTGTGGGATAGGTACAATCGGGAAATGACGGAATTGCTGGAGTGGCTGAAGGATATGGAGCAGAGTAGATCGAGGATGCAGCTGAATTATTTGAATTTGAGGCGAGTGCCGAAGATTCGGCAGACATTGGAGAGTATTTTGGGCAGAATGGCTGAAGGAGAGGCGAAATCGAAGCAACTGAAGCAGCAACATGGAATTTTGTTGAAATTCTGCGATGATGCTCTGGGAACTTCGATTAAAATGGGCCATGCTGCAGTTAATCAGAGAATTTCTAATTTGAAGGCTGCTCTGGAGACTTGGGTGGATTTTGTCAATCGGATAATGCACCTGGAGAATGTCTATAGACAGAAAGTGACGTATGTCCAGGAATCGCTAGAGGCTACGCAGAAACTCTATGCGGAAATTAGTCAGAAGAAACAGATGACAGATAGGAATATCAAGCAGCAGATAAATGATTTGCGCGAAAAGAGGATTGAGGTGAATAAATTGAGTGTGGATCTTGAGCAAATTGGCGTGGTGCTGGAAGAGATGAAGGAATGCGTGAGTCCGTATGATCTAAAGTCAATGCGACAAATTGTGTGGATTCTGTGGCAGCAACAGGGAGATCTCAATCAACAATTGGGCACGTACATAAACAATCTCGTGGACAAATTGTCCCTTTGGAAGATGTTCAATGACAAATACACCGTTCTCAGTGCCTGGATGGATCATCTGGAGAAGAGAATTGAGATGGGAACGCAATTTGTCTACGTAGGTGAACCGGAAGAGATCCAAAGGTACATTGAGAATGAAATAGCCACGGAGATGTCATTTAAAGAGCGTGATCGAGATTGGGTACTATCTTCGGGACGTCAGCTACTAACCCTCTTCTCAGACTCGGACAATCAGAGTCAGGCTACTGAGATCCAGGAGAAATTGAATGCCATCATTGAGCGTTGGGAAAAACTCAAGTATTTGACAAAGGTGCGAGGGAATGAACTAAAAGATCTCAGGCTCACGACAATGCGCCTTGAGATTCGGATTGCTGAACTCCGATCGTGGCTGTTCAAGATGGAAACTGAAGTGACACGGCCACTGCATCTGCCCGATCTGTCAGAAGCTTCCCATCGGAAATCATGGCAGGAACATGATGAACTGCAGAAGGCCATGGAAAAGGAATGTGTCAATTTTGCCGAAGTACTCAATCTCTGTGATATGCTCTTCAAGGATGTCAATACCTGGAAGTCCCATTTCAACATTGGTGCCCTTTCCGTGGCCATTAGCAATGTGGAAAATCGTTGGGGAAATGTCTGCAATCTCCTGACGGTTCGTGGCAACAAAATCATCACAATGTGGAATCTCTTTGGAGAGCTACAGAAGCTCGACAAAGAGCATCGACATTGGATACTGGAAAAGAAGAAACTACTCGATCGACTGCTCGAAGACAAAGTGTCTAGAGAAAATCTCGCAGAGAAAGTTGAATTTGTCCGGGAGCAAATTGACGAGGTGAAATTGAGAGAATCTGCAAGGTATACTCAAGAGAAAAACTACCATGGACTCGTGGCGTCCAATACCCTGGACACAAATAACATTAATGAGCTCCTTGGGGACATTCCAGTCATCCTAAATCACTGGAATTCCCTCCTGTCCACGCTGATGGGTCTCCATGAAAAACTCCAGAGTGATCTCTGTCTCTACGGGAAATTTGTGCAGTCGCATGAAAAAGCCGTTCTCAATCTCACACAAATTGATGCCCATCTGACCCAGGTGGAGCATCAACTGTCAACTGAGCAGGGAACCCTACCAAAATCCACCCAAATCCTCTCAGTCGATGAAGAACTCAAAGATTGCTCAGAACTCCTAGAGACAGCAGATAAACTCGGTCTTGCCCTGATGGAGACATTCCCAGACGTCACTCCCATCCAGGCCATGGTGGATGAATATCAAAATCTCTATCGAGACATCAGTCAGAGATTGCAGAATCTCCGAGAGAAATTTGTAGCAGAAGTCGATGAGAGTTGTCAAGTAAATACTCTAACTTTCGAACAAGATTCAGCTGTGCAAGTCAACACTCTCACCTTCGTAACAGCCAAGGATGCCTACATCCTCGAGCTGAAATCTGCCATCAAAGAAATGAAGAGCAATCTGACAAATCTGGAAACAGCTCTCAATGATACCGAAGCCAAAAGTCTCAAGACCATCAAATCCAACAAAATTGTAGCAGCTTGTGAATCTTCCGTAGAACTCATCAGGCATTTGAGTCATTTACTAAAAACAGAGTGCAATTCAACTGATGAGGAAGCTTCTGTGGAAGAAGTCAAGGATTTGCTGGAAAAGCATGAAAATCTGATGCTTCTCTGGCGATCCAAGGAGCAGAAATTGCAAGAATTGAGGTGAGTAACTTTTTCTTTTTGCCTCTATAGAAAGATTGTTTTTCACTAGATGAATTGTGATCATACTGTTTCCTTCATTAATCATTGGACGCAGACTCCATTTTCCACCTAATTATTGCTTCAATTGTCTACAGTGAGTATCATTGTTGGGCACATTGTAAGCTTGCATCAGCAATTGTGGTAATTTTAAATTTTTAAAATTATTTGAACTGATTTGAACCGACTTATAAATATCTCAAAACATTGTTCTAAACAGCTTCAAAGTAATACAATTACATATCGGATCATAAGCGGGTCATTATCGGTTTGTAACCGATTTGAACCGATTTATAAATCTCTCAAAAGATTGTCCAAAACAGCTTCAAAGTAATACAATTACGTATCGGATCATAACCGCTTCATTATTGGTTTGTAACCGATTTGAACCGATTTATAAATCTCTCAAAAGATTGTCCAAAACAATTTCAAAAGTACAATTGATTTTCGGATTAAAAGGTGACAAAGCGTTTGGGGCGTTTGAGTCTTTGCGAGCTGCTCGAACTCCCGAGAAGAAGCTCTGCCTTATATTCTTTTTCGGATTTTTTTAATGCTTATGCAAGATTAATTTTGATTAATTTGTCTATAAATTGCCAGAAAACAATCTTGAAGTTGAAAATTGTTCAAGAGGAGACTTTCAAAGAAATCATTAACCTTTTAATTAATTAATTGAACAAATCGCGTGAAAATTAAGCTTTGGCTTTGACTTTCAGTAATTCCAGATGGCGATTTTTCCGGTGATAGGTGTCTAAGGACAAAATGTTCAGCTAGACTACCTCCGAAACATTTCCAAAAATAAACGAAATCGTCAGGGCCAATTTTTTTTTTTGCAAAATTAGAAAAACCTCATTTTTTGCCTATTTTTGGGGGATAGGGAACGCATGAAGGGGGAGGGGGTAAAAACAAAGAGATTACTTTCGAGATAATATCATTCGAGGAGGGGTCATCGAAGACCGGAAGTCGATATCTTTTACCGTTTGAATTATATATGGGTCAAAAGACTGAAAAAGTGCGAAAAACAGTATTTTCAAAATAAATCTATTACCGTTACTTTCCCGATCCATCACCGATTGTGACCGATGCAGTCGGGTTCAGAATTAAAGGATCTTTCAAAAATGTCCAAATTTGTCAAAATCCATTGAAAATTAGGCCCTCTAGGGTGGTTGACCTTGAATAATTCAAGATGGCGATTTTTGCGGTGATAGGTGTCTAAGGACGAAATGTTCAGCTGGACTACCTCCAAAACATTTCCAGAAATGAACAAAATCGTCAGGGCCAATTTTTTACAAGGTCAAAAAACATGTTTTTTGGAGGGGTTAGAAGGGGTGGGGGGTAATTTGGGTAAATTAGTTAGATAGAATGTATTGACTTGTGGGGGGGTCACCGAAGGCCGGAAGTTATTATCTCTCGCCGTTTGACAGCTAGGATGATGAAAAGTTGAAAAAAAGTCGATTGTAGAAACTGCTCTCTCTTGGAGTTCGAGCAGTTAAAATGATTACAAGTAAAATTTTAGCTTAAATTACGTACCGCTTCGTAACCGATTTATAAATATCTCAAAATATTATTCAAAACAGCTTCAATGTAATACAATTGATTTTCGGATAAAAATTATGTATCGAATCATAACCGGTTCATTATCGGATTGTAACCGATTTGAACCGGTGCAGACCTGTAAGTCAAAATATATCTCAGAATCGAAGGATTATATACAGCTCTCTCTCTCTCTCTCTCACTTTGGAGTTCGAGCAGTAAAATGATATTGTCCAAAGCGTGCTTGAGTCATCCGAAGCTACACTCAGTCCTGGCATTAAGTCCTTCGGGATTATACACCTGACGGAATTATGCACATACAATTATGCAAGTTTGCCTACCATTGGGAGTCAATTTATGAACTCATTTTTTGAAACACGCCGGAATGTATACCAATGTGCGACGCGAGAAATTTGAAAACATTTTGCTACTTTTTTAGAATAAAACATTAATTTCTTTTATTAAGGTAAATATTTTAAATATTCTAACCATTTATTGAAGAACTCTGGCAAAAAGTAGGGTAAACTGGTGCAAAAAGTCACAAATCGAAAATTTCAAAATTCAATATCTGCCAAGATAAAAAAGATAGCGGCTCAAAATGTTTTCTATAGATAGCCTCCATAGACCTTCTTTAATGTCGTGAGTTTCTTAGAATTCGAACAAGGAATTTAGAAAATAAAAGATATCGAAATTTTTAACCTTATTTTTGAAATATTTTCCAAAATTGATGCACTGGTGAATATTTTCTAAATAATTTGGATTTTTTGAATACGAATCCGCTATCTATTTTAGAATTTCACAAAGGTTCTTTTCTCCACAAATCCTTTAATTAAAAATGGCCACTTGGGGTAAAAAGTAACAAAAGGTATAGAGCAAAAAGTAACAAAAAGCGAAGCAATTTCTGATGTCTCACCGCGAAAAGAAACGTCATTATCGTGTATCGCCGCTTGTTGTTTGCATTGATCAAACGATTAGCAGTCTCTTGTGTGTTTTTTTCTAAAATAGCTTGAACAGCGCTTTTCTCGTTTTTTTCACTTTTCTCGCAGAGAAAACGGTGTTTTACAAAAGTGTAGATGAATAAATTTTCTATGAAAATATGTCCTCTAGGTATTTTTTCAAATTTACTGAAGCCTGTAATGAAGCGAATCAAAATATGATAATACCCCATGTTTGGTACTATTTGCCCCAGAATTTTTGAGAATGGTCACAAAACCGTCTTTTAGAAAACTGCTCGATAGGTGACATTACCTCTGAAAAATGCGTCCGATTTTAGTGTAAATTTTTCCCTGTTTTCGTACACATTTCACGAGATATCTCCAAAACTACGTAGGTTGCCAATTTGGGGTTTTCGGTTGCCTATTCAATATTAAATTGGCTTTTATTTTGCATTTGTAGATTTTGATAATTCATTCTACAATGATAGAAAACAGCTAATAAACCCAAAAGGTTTTTCGGCGCGCTAGAAACATATGGAAAACATAGAAAATGTCATGCCCCTGTCGATAAATAGTGTATTTCCTTACAAAATAGAAGAAAATTACTTTCACAAAGTTATAGAGCGGTAAATTTCCTATAAAAGTGTGCTAATTATAAATTTCTGAAGCGCTCGGGTAGCTTGTAAAAAAATAAAATATCCGTTTTGTTACTTTTTGGCCCAGTCTCCCTTACGAATTTCGGTCGTATTAAGATACGATCGATTTAAGGTACATTCGATGGTCCACCCTCAGAATCCCCAGTCGCTCCCTGCGAAAATGAATATTTGGCAACCGGGCCTAAAGAATCCGGCTATCTTTTAATAGCCGCAAAGATAAAAAAAAATTGAAATGTTTAAAATTCAGGTACAACAATTGCTGATGCAAGCGTCGTGGCATGTTTGATGGGAAGAACTTTTACAGAAGTTTTTAGATGCAAGTTCTGGGAATTCTGTTTAAAATGGTTCCCTGGGATTTCCTTTGCAGTGATCTTGGTCGGTTGACGTGTCCTCTGTGCACGCAGAAGAATTGGCAGCAGATCGACAATGATCTGTGGCGCCTTGAGCAATGGCTGCAATTTGCCGAAGGCACTCAGAGACTCCAATCGTCTCCACCGTCCAACATCAATGAACTGGAAGATGTGATTCAGGATCACCGGGAATTCCTCCTGGATCTCAATAGTCACAAGAGTATTGTGGCATCGCTGAATGTGGTTGGTGATCATCTGGCCACGCACACTCTGGACACTGAACGGGCTCAGCAGCTGCGGGAGCGTCTGGAGAGGAATAATCAGCGATGGGAGAGAGTTTGTCAGAATGCAGCCAAGTGGCAATCTGCCCTTCAGACCACTCTGATGGGCAACAAAGAGTTCCATTCCATTATTGATGAACTCTGCACGTGGCTGGAGGCAACAGAATCGAAGATTCGGGCAGCTGAACCCGTTGATCTCACGGTATCGCGTGAGATGATGACAATTAAATTCCGACGATTCCGGGATTTGAGGAGTGAATTGGAGAGATGTGAGCCACGGGTAGTGAGTTTGCAGGAGGCAGCTGATCAACTTCTCAAGGCATCGACGGAATCTGGTGGCTCAGAAGAGGATTCCTCAGCTGTGATATACACAAGGTGGGCTATCAAGCATGCATTTTGGCAATTGTGCCATTTGGGGGAATTTTATTTATTTATTCTGTACATCAAAATACTATTGTCACAGTCTTAATTCCAGACTAACGGACTTGCGGCTCCGATTGCAATCACTGAGACGTCTCACGGGGGTCTATGTGGTGAAATTGGGGGCAGTTTTGGGTGTGGAATCTGCAGAAATCTCCCTGAGGACCGCCTCACCGTACCATACGCAATCAACAAATGTAAGTCGCCTACTTTTCTTTTCTCCTGTTTTTTTTTCTTCTCTTTGCCTTAACCTTCCAGAGTACCTTATAGTACCATACCTTCCTCAGTTGCATAACAAGAGACATAAACAAAAATTTATGCTGTCGTCTCTGCGAAAAAAAATATACAAAAGTATTTTTATGAAAAAAAAGCAATACAAATGAATATTTCATGAAAATAAATGGGGAAGCATTAAATCACGCAAGACACATATAAATTATGCTTTATTACTTTTTTTTTGAAGTAAAATGGTATATTGATTTCATTGTGTGAGATTTACAAGAGATGCACTAGAGAAGAGTAAAGACAGCACACAAGAATAATTGAAATTTATGACACTATTTATTTATTTTTCTTTTTTTTGTGTTGTATCAATTGGAAAGAGTGTTTACAAATGATTGATTTTCTTTTCAAACTTGATATTTAGCAATTGGATGAATTTGGAGTTCCCCTTGAAGGAGCACACTCATCACCGCAGTTAAATGAAGAGTAAATATTTATTTTTATTTTATTTATTTTTTTATTTATCTAACCTTTACTATAATGCCCTACTAATGTAGTAAATTCCCAGTAGTTTATCAAAATTCTATTTTTAATAGTCAACTTTCTTTTGGTAGTTTAGATAGTGATTAAAATTTCAAGATTATCTGCCATGATTTTTGAAAATAAGGATCAGAAAGAGATTTTTTAAAAAATATAATTGACTCATTTGATATTACAGGGGCACAATGATATTTTTACAAAGCCACGTTTTAGGAATTTTGTCGTTCTCTCCCTTATCTAAATCGTAAAATAATATGCTCTCTTAGTAAAAAATTAGAAAAACATAATATGTATTTCGCACATTCGATATTACAGGAGCACTAGGGGAAAGCGCTCTCCCTTCGAACGTTCGTGCCTTCGAATAATGTGAATTTCTTTTATTTTTCGTAAGAGATTTACACTAAATTATCACGAAATTATCAACAATTTGATGATAAGCTAACTAATATTTAATAGAAATGTGTAAATCTCTTTGGAAAACTAAAAGAAAATTCACATTATTCGAAGGCATGGACGTTCGAAGGGAGAAAACTTTCCCCTACGGATGTATTATTATGGCCTTCAAACCTAAGGCTTAGCCATATAGCTTAAGTTCTCTAATTTCTTATCAATTAAAATGTTGGACAAAAAATGACCTAATATATTCTTAAGATCCTGAATTTAATTCAGCCACCTTGTCTTATGCCCTAGACATATTTACGATTTTTAAGCCGAGAGACGGCTTAACGTATTTATAATAAAAATAATAAAAATAATTAGTTCCCTACTATATAAGCTGTTTCTCGGCATAAGCCGAGTGACGGATTAGCCAGAAACTGATGAAAACGTAACTGAACATTATTTTGATTATAATTACGTTAAGCCGTCTTTCAGCTTAAGTCGTAAGCATGTCTAGGGCATTAGGCTCTCTCTCAATCGGGAATATGGGGCAAAATGTCATCCGGTTTAGCGATAGAATTGAGCGTCAAAGCCTTTGTAAATTCCACAAAAAGCGCTCAATTATAAAGAATCTCGATAAAATAGGAAGAACTACAGCGAATTTAAGCGAATTAGCTTCATAAATTAACGTGAAAATTGTCAACAAAATTTTTCGTCCGATTGAAAAGAGCCGTCTTGCATTAGGCAAGACGGAAATTTTGTAAGTAAAATAAAAGGAATTATTTTTGAATATCTAGCTAATCATATTGCAATTCATTAGGATTCAAAGGAATAGGATTAGGTCAAGGACTTAGGAATTTGTATACACAGAAAAAAATATTTTGTAAAAATGTTCGTAAATGTTTGTGAATTCCTATGGGGGAGTTACGAAATGCTCGTGAATCGTATAACCCACAAACATTGTTCGTAAAAGTTTGTACTTTTTCCACAAACATTATTCGTATAATGATCACTTGACGAGCATTTTTTGTATTTTTACAAACATTTGTTCGTAAATGTTCGTAAACACACAAAAAATGTTCGTAAAATATTCGTCAGATAAACAAAAATTTACGAAAAAATGACAAAATTTTACGAACATTTACGAACAAATGTTTGTGAAAATACAAAAAATGCTCGTCAAGTGATCATGCTACGAACAATGCTTGTGAAAAAAGTACAAACTTTTACGAACAGTGTTTGTGGGCTATACGATTCACGAGCATTTCGTATCTTCCCCATAGGAATTCACAAACACATGCTCATGTCCCCAAAATATCACCGCCAAAATATGTTTGAAAATCATTCAAAAATATTGGGTCAATTTTGAAAAAAAAAGAAAAACAAAAAAAACATGGGGTTGTAGGGGAAAAAGGAAAAACGAAACGACTATAGATATTTTGTTATTTGGAGGTTACCGAAGATCGTAAATTAATACTCCTTCCGTCCTGAAAGAAGTCATACGTTTGCTAGTACATTTTATATGAAAGAATGTTACTAAAGACGACCAGGAAGACATTTCCTTTAAAAAAAAAATACCGGGAAATCGATCAAAACTTGAATGAAAAATGCTCTTTAAAGTCTCAAAAGCTTTTTTACAAAATTTCTTTAAAAATATCGCCGTAGAATTCAATGCTAAACGGATTTTGATTAATTTGCGCAAAATTGAATATTTTTGAGTTTTTGGGAAAACTTATAAGATCAAATAAAAGACATTGCAATTGAATGAAACAGAGAAACGGCTCTTTTCTTGGAAGTAAATGCTTTTAAAATTAGCAATCTATCAATTTCTTATCATTTTACAAAAGTACTTTTAAAAATAATTTGTTTTTTTTATCAAATTATAATAAGAATTTTCGGAACTCTAATTTTGTCCGAAATTACACGTTCGTTGTTCGGCTTTCAAATTTTATTGTAATATTACAATTTCTTCTCGAATTAAAATTAATTATTGATCTATAACCATTTGGAATCAGTTCATTCTTGTCAGGAACTTCAAAAACTTTCCAAGGATTACAAATTTATTCCAATTGGCTGTAAAATACTATTTCCGGAAAATTTAAATTAAACTTTGGTGAGGAATGTTGAAGTATTTTTTCGACGATTAAATTCGAAATAATGTTGTAATAGTTTTATTAATAGTTTGAGAAGATACAGATTAGAGAAAAACATTTTTTAGGATATCATTAAATTTTTCCAATACTTTCCGTGGAGGAACTGTTTTAAACTTTGAAAGAGAAACACTGGTGTCAAATTTCGGTCAAATTTTACATATGAACACCAATGTTCTGACTTTTGAAGCGTCATGTTATTAATACAAATTGAAATTCAGGCACTGAGTGAGAGAAATCCGAAAAAGTTAAAATAACATTCCGGAAATGTTAATTTTACCCTGCAGTATTGATCCGAAATCGGTGTAAATATTACCCTTTTTAGGTGTAATGGGGGTTAAATTTACCCTTTTTCATGTTAATTTTACTCTTAAAAAGGTGTAAAATTAACATCAAAAAGTATTGATATATTTTTACACCTAAAAAGTGTTAAATTTATGAGGAAAAAGTGTTAATCGCACCCCCGTTTTTTTTCTCAGTGGGAGTGTTTATGGAATCTCGTAGAGCGATTTATTGTATTTGTTTTCTTGAAAATATCTTTTCATACATTTTAAAGTTATATAAAAAATGTTTTGTGTGCAAAATCGGACACAAAGTTTCTCTGATTTCTTGTCTAACCGGAGCTCGTCCTTTTGTTCCATTGGCATTGTATCTCTGTACAATCTCTATAAAATGAAAAAGATTAAATTTTCAAAGAATTTTGAGAAATATAACAAATGTCCGGTATTGCAAGCTGTCCGAAATTTGGCCCAGTTATCCTAGAAGTTACGTTCGAAGAAGTTTTTATTAATTTCTACATCGTCTTACTGTTTAATTCACACACTGATTTTCTATTTGCTTATATGTATTAGAAATATTACTTATATTAGATATATATCTACTCTTCCTAATATGAACACACGTTTGTTCTGGAGATTCTAAGCAACGCTAAGACGGCAATGGCCGCTCCGGAGATTTGTTTCTAGTGAGGATTACATTTGTGGTGTTACAGGATATTCAGCCCAATGAAACTGAAGCCTCTGTGAGCATCATTCAATAAATTATGCACTTCTGCGTCTGATCCTTTCTAAAAATCATGGCAGATTAATTATTTTGCATGAATTTGTCTTCAACCATAAAATTTATTTAAAAAAAAAATTACGAGAAAGATGAGTGTTTATTTGATAAAAATTTCGCATGTTTTGCAGCGAGTCAAGTGGCGGAGACGAGATCAATACAAATGTCTTGGCGCGCGGCTATCGTTTCTTGGGACGTGTTCTGCGTGCTTCTCTTCCCATTCAGGCCTTGATGCTGCTCCTTTTGGGGGTTGTTACTCTGGTGCCCCACGCTGAGGACTACTCCTGCATCTTCACCAATAACTTTGCACGCAGTCTCGAACCAATGCTGCGCTATCCCAATGGACCGCCACCAATTTAAGTCTCAAAGATTTACAAAAAAAAAAATGGACCTTATCCGAACTATGTCCTACTCAATGGTATTTTAAGAGATGCCTTAAAATTTTTATGGTCTATACGCAAAACAAAAAAAAGAAGAAGAAAAAAGAACAACGCAAAAAAAGTGAAAAGAATGTCTTTTTCAATAAAATTTACTCCTTAAGATGATATTACAATAATTCTACAATTTGATTTAAGGAAAAGTATATAATGAAAATGCACAATGCGGTTTTGTATAATGAACGATGAAGACGATAAAAATGGTAGCTTGTAAAAAAGAAAATGAAAGAAACATTGTAATAGAAGATCAACAAAAAAAAAGAAAATAACTAATCTAAATGCAAAATAAGAAGAAAAAGTATTCGTGATTGCCTTGAGGATTGCATCAAATATTTGTAGAAAAAAAGAGAAACTACTTTTTTTTTTAATTTTCTAAAAGAAAAATGAATGAAATTCTAGTCTTTAGTCGAACGTGATCAAATGGTTCCAAATGCAGTCAGCACATTTTTTCTGCCGAGCAAGTGGAACGGCTCGGCAGAAGGAGAGTGATAGAGGCTGCATGTAAATTTATTTTGTGAGATTTTCCTATGGAAAAAAGAATTAATTGCACTCCGATTCTCCCAACGGAGTGGAGTTAATTTGAAGTTTTTCAGAGAGATTTTTTACTTTTTCAACACCAAATATATGGTGCAATCTCATTCAACGGTGTACTTTACTGTAATCAGAAACGCTTAAAGGTGTGGTAATATATTAATTCATTATATGATGATGAATAAAAGCGACATTAACATTAAAATAAAACAATGCTTTTCAATTTTTTTTATTAATTTCCTCCCAGGATTTGTCCCTTACCTCAATATTTTTCGATTAAATTCACCCGGAGCACTTTTCATTGGCACTATTCCGGCTAACACAAGGTAAGCTGTTATTAGCGCATTGCTATAATTAAAGACATTTTCCATCCTCTTAAAAAAGAGCTTTGAGAAAGTACATAAAATAAGTACTTATTAAGTCCTTACTAAGGCATTTTTTAGCCGAAAGTAGTGACATCTGGTGACAAAAAGCGGAAACTGGAATGGATAGCGATGGACACATGTTAACCTTTGGATAAAAAGAGATGAAACCGATGAAACAATTTGATATATCAGAAAAACTATTTTTATTAATTCTCTTTTAATAAATCTAACGATTAGAATCGATTTCTATACTCATTTCTAGCATTCTCAGTTGATTTCAGCTACAAATAATAAAAAATACAACTTATTTGCGATTTTTTGAGAAAACTGTAAGGGGTTAGCCTATCGATTATTTTGATCCAAAAATACAATGGGCAAAATGAGCAAAATGGTCCAACCTTTCGCCACAAATGAGACCTATACCATCGAATAGGTTTTGGCAAAGGTAACAACTGTTGTTCCAGGACCAACCCCAAAAGTATGTAGGAAAAGCACTAGAACATAAAACGTATGTATAAGTAATGATTTTTTTTGCAAAACTCCTTTTATACAATAACGGTTAATTGTATATTGGTCGTTTTTAAGACAAATTTGTAAAGAAGGACTCAAAGAAAATTTTCCTAACACAAACCATATCTTTATCTCTTCATTTTTCCTGAAATTTTCCAGATCTTCCTCATAAATTTAATAATAACTTTTTCTTTTTTTTTTTATTCTTTTGCGAAACATTGTAAGAGGGGCGAACCCTATTTGTTTAGAGAAATTATTAAATAATAATAACAATAAATCTGTGAACATCCTTTAAATTAATAAAAAAAAGGATTGTATTTAGAGAAATGTCTCTTATACAGTAATATTCTTCTTGAAAAAAGTTAAAAACCTTTAAAGATCGCAGGGTCGTAAAAGATACCGTTATTTAAAGACTTTGAGTAACAAATTCAGAGAAAAAAGTTTTAATTAATTATACTCAGAACCTTTTGTTAAAATTCTTTAGTAACGCTACCTTTACAACCCTATGAACTTCAGCAATCCCAGCTCCTTTTTTTTAAGGAGAATATTTCGAGGCAACACTTTTAACAGAATTAACTCTTTCGCGTCACACTTTTATTCAGCAAGTGAATTCATGTAAAATTGAGTTTTTCCTAATGCTTTATGATCAAATATAATAGTTCTGAGAGGAAAAAAAATTTCCATTGCGTGAAAACTCGGAAAAACCCCGGGTCATATATGACCCTGTTGTCCTCAAGGGAAGTGTACATACCATTTTCAAAATCTATATTACGGGCTTTCTGAGAGTTTTTTTTACTTGAATTTACTAATTTGGCCAAAACCATGGCAAATTGGATTGTTTTGATGGACACTGTACTCCTGGTGTTCAAGGAATCTTCCTGATAATCCTTTGAACAGTCACTGTCACAATATTTTCAGTGGTATTTGGCAAAAATAAACTTATCCACATATTTATTCACACACAATACAATTGCACAATATGAGACGCGTGCAGAATACTCTAAAATATTGCAAAATATGTTATAATTCATCAGATATAAGATGAAATGTCCAGGAGCAAGATATTTTACTTTTGGATTTTACAGAGAAAAACAATGTCCCAACTGTCCCAACTACATTGTTGGCACGAAAACACTTTCATAAACTTTTCCCTTGCCGACAATAGGGTCATATATGACCCGGAAAATTCTACACGCTTTTCTGGTAAATTGACAGTAGTTTATTATATCAAAATATGCAATATACAATCTTTGGATATTCTATTTTGTGTTTCTAAAGAACTTTTTGCTGAAAAAAATAAATGAATATAAAAAAAATTGAAAAAGAAAAGTCATTTCAGAAAGTTCGAAATTCGTGAATTTTGATCTCAAATATTTTCTTTTCCTGGATATCTGGAGTCTTGAGAAAATTAGCCAAACCGATAGATTTCAATTAATCTAAATAGTAAAAAAAATTGGTTTTTCCCCGGGTCACGTATGACCCTAATGACGCGAAAGAGTTAATGCCGTGATTACTGATTTCTATAACTGGATACAAGAGATGTTTTTCTCATGTTTCATGAAACACTCCTGAAACATTTAAGTGTTCCGGCTTCCCTCTCGTTTCCATGGAAGTTGTTTAACAATAAAATATAAAGTATAAAGGCTGAAAAGACTTGTAAAAGTGAAAATGGAAGGTGGTCAGGATGTGCATAGCGAAGTGAGTGTGTCCGAGGAGAGTGATGAAGGTAAAGATAGTGGAATTCTTCAGAAGAATTTCCTCACATTCAACATAAAATCCCATTCCAGATAAGCCAAGAGAAGTAATTGTTGAGGATAGTGAACCTCAAATCCCTGTGCCACAGTACACTGACGAGGAGCTGGACAAGTTGGTGGAGTTTGTGCAGAATATGACCACTCTGTTTGACCTGCACGAGTCAGACTGGACAGAAGATTGCGTTGAGACGATCAGGAAGTGGTTCATGAATGTATCTGAGCTAGTGCTGTTGATTTTCTACGATGGGAATGCCCTGAGTGCATCTTTGGGCTTCCCAGCAGCATCAGTGCTCGATTTCACGTACTTCCTGCGTCTGCCCGGGGAGATCTTCGCCGTGGATGGATTCCATGATTGCGTCCAATTTGGGACAATGCACGAGGTGGATGGTTCTATGTTAGCTCTCTTGGAGATTGTCTTCGCGCCCATTTTTTTCGCATATGAACCATGGTCAGAGAGCGTTAAGTCTGCTTGTCTTGAGGCTGTCCATGGGTTTCTGGCCCATGTGAGTCACTTGCATCATAAACTGGCAGGATTCACGGTCCTCTACATACCAACAGAGGGAATGCATTTAGAACCTCTGGAAGCTGTTAAGGATCCTCGATACTTGAAGCGTTTGGAAGCTGTGGCCACGCACTGGATGACACAGATTCGTACGGCTTTAGCTGACACGGATCAGACGGATCATGACAGTGTTTGTCCATCTGATGAATATGATTTCTGGCTTTACAGACGTAAGTAAAGAATTTTATTATTCGATATCTATAAATTACCTCACGCCTTTTATAAATTGATAAATCATTATCAAAAAGATGCCCAATTGCACGAGACCCATTAAAAAAAATCAGGAAATTTCCTATTCTTGTGGAAGATAATTTTTTATGGCAGCTGGACACCTAAGAAACATTCTAGAGGTATTCATTAATAGAAAGCCTTATGCCGGCTTCAGACTGGAGGCTTAGTCTAGTTCCCTAAGGTCTCAAAAATCTAAATAAGTAATTTTATTAATTTTCAAAATCTAATGGAACATTTGCCGTTACTATCCAATCCTAATGGTTCGGGCACACCTTTTAGATCAAGAAAATTTCATGAAGTCAAATTTCGGATCCCTTTCTTTCTCACATGTTTTGCATATGCCTATCTCATTCTCTCGCACTCTTCTTCTTCTCTTAAACATCACTCCAAATTCAATTTAGCTCAATCGAATTTGGAGTGCGAAAGAATGAGATAGTCATATGCAAAACATGTGAGAAAGAAAGGGTTTCGAATTTCGACTTCATGAAATTTTCCTGATCTAAAAGGTGTGCCGTAGCCATAAACAACAATTTCCTAAAATATCGTGCGTGATAAGAAATTAGAAGATTTCAGCCAGATGGCTAGGCCTTAGGTCTGAAGCCCGTATTAGATTGGAAATTCGAACTTTTCCACTGATGATCCATTTCAGTTTTTGACTAAAAAGTTCATCTTGTTCTTAACTCTTTCGCGTCCCACTTTTATTCAGCAGATGAATTCATGCAAAATTGAGTTTTTCCTAATGCTTTATGATCAAATATAATAGTTCAGAGAGGAAAAAAATTTTCCATTGCGTGAAAACTCGGAAAACCCCCGGGTCATATATGACCCTGTTGTCCTCAAGGGAAGTGTACATACCATTTTCAAAATCTATATCACGGGCTTTTTTAAAGTTTTTTTTGCTTGAAGTTATTAATTTGGCCAAAACCATGGCAAACTGGATTGTCTTGATGAACACTGTACTACTGGTGTTCAAGGAACCTTCCTGGTAATCCCTTGAACAGTCACTGTCACAATATTTTGAGTAGTATTTGGCAAAAATAAACTTATCCACATATTTATTCACACACAATACAATTGCACAACATGAGACGCTTGCAGAATACTCTAAAATATTGCAAAATATGTTATAATTCATCAGATATAAGATTAAATGTCCAGGAGCAAGATGTCCCACCTGCATTTCACAAAGAAAAACAATGTCCCAACTACATTTCGCTGCAGGTTTGGGACGAAAACACTGTTACCCTTGGGGACTATAGGGTCATATATGACCCGGAAAATTCTACACGGCTTTTCTGGAAAATTGAAAGTAGTTTATTATATCAAAATATGCAATATACAATCTTTAGATATTCTATTTTGTGTTTCTAAAGAACTTTTTGCTGAAAAAAATAAATTAATATAAAAAATTTTGAAAAAGAAAAGTCATTTCACAAAGTTCGAAATTCGTGATTTTTGATCTCAAATATTTTCTTTTCCTGAATATCTGGAGTCTTGAGAAAATTAGCCAAGAATCTTACATCCTTCTATTATGATGTCGTGCACAAACCGATAGATTTCAATTAATGTAAATAGTCAAAAGAAATTGTTTTTTCCCCGGGTCATATATGACCCTAATGACGCGAAAGAGTTAAGAACTGTTCATAAAACTTCATTTGTGTTCTGAAGAACAATTAAAAATCACATGAATTGAGGAATCTCGAATTTGATTTACTTTTTTTAGGTCATTTTACTTTCCCTTTAAAACATGTTCTACCGCACCCCCGCGCCCCTTACATTACTATTACTCTGATGAGTCAAAGACACTGAAGTAAATAAAAATTATCTCAATAATTGACATGGAAAAAAGAACAAATGATTATCATTTTTTATTAATTTGTTTTCTGGGAATTGTTCTGAAAATTTTTACAGAGTCAATGCTCAAGAAAAACCATCGAAAATTAATCAATTATTCGTTTAACAAGAGTTTAAAAAATATAAGCTGCGTGAAATTGTCCCACATTGGACTACTCTAAAAGGCTTGTAAAAAGTTTGTTGGAACGATGTTCTTCACAAAATCTACTAACAAATATTCTTTTGCCACACTTTTAGTAAACAGCGTTGTAATGATTTTATTTGAGAACTTAGAAAAGAGGTTTAGCAAAAAGTTTGTCAAAAGAAAATCACTCGAGTACAAAATAATGACAAAAAAGTTGGTAAATCGGTGTATCAATTAGTTTACTTTTTTGTTAAAGAGATTAATTTTACTCTTTAAATTTAGCAAAGTTTGATAAGCAATTTTGTAAAAGTTTGTAGAAAGTTTGCCATCATTCAAACCATCATTGCCATCATTCAGAAATTTTTCCATATTATTTTTTTTTAATCAAGAAAATTAAAAAAAAAATGTTAAAATAATTTTTGTGAACGGTCAATTTCCTTTGTGAGAGGCTTCTAACGAAGAAGATCTCACGAAGGGCCTTACGAAATGCTCGTAAATCGTATAACCCGCAAACAGGTTCGTAAAAATTTGTACGTTTTTCACAAACATTGTTCGTAATGGCGTCTACACACTAGAAAAATTTATGTCCATATTTGACAGTTTATCCGGCATAAGCATATATACAGTAGACTCTCTCTCAAATGGGCATTTGGGGCAAAATGTCATCCGGTTTATCGATAGATTTGGGCGTCAAAGCCTTTGTAAATTACACAAAAAGCGCTCAATTATAAAGAATCACGATAAAATAGGAAGAAATACAGCGAATTTGATCAAAGTAGCTTCATAATTAAACGTGAAAATTGAAAGCTTCATAATTAAACGTGATGCAATTTTTGGGTTTCTCGGGTTTCGTTTCGCGATGCGGAAATTGTGTTTCCCGGGTTCCGCGATGCAAAAAGTGGATTTCTTGAGTTTTGCGATGCAATTTTTGGGTTTCTCGGGTTTCGCGATGCAATTTTTGGGTTTCTTGGGTTCCGCGAAGCGTTTCTTGGACAATTGACAATGGTTTCTAAATATGAGTTACCCCTTGTTTGTTTGCAAATGTTTGTAAAATACATAGAAAAATGTTCGTAAAATTTTGTCATTTGTTCGCTAAATTCTGCTAGACAAACAGTCTGTTTGTAAAAGAACAGATTATGCTCGTCAAGTGATCACGCTACGAACAATGATTGTGAAAAAGTACAACATTTTACGAACTTTTTGGTAAGTTATACGATTTGTGAGCATTTTCGAAGTCCCCAAGAGAAAGTCACAAATATTTATGAACAATTTTACAAAATTGTTTTTACTGTGTAGGGGAAGGTGCCCTGCATTCGAATAAGAAAATAATGTTGAATTTTTAATACTATTTTACTGCTCGAATTCCACGGAGAGAGCAGTATATAATCCCTGGATTTTTTCATCCCCCAAAATTTCCACCTTCCTCCCCCAGGAGACCACTTTTGACAACAATTCTTCAAGTTTCAGACGATTTCTGAGCAATGTCGCTGTTTGTCCGTCTGTCTGTCCGACTGTCGCCAGCTCTAGAGGCCAAACGGTTAGAGATAGCAACTTGGGACGCTTAGGACCTAACTAAGAGAACCTCCCCAAAACGCGTCATGCAATTTTTACATTTTTGGATATGTTTTAGAGATTACCCCGGGCGGACAATTGACCATGTGCGAAAGTACCGTTGAATCATTCCTAATAATGGTTTTTCAAGGTCAAAGGTTAAAAGGGCTCTAGAGATCACATTTATCAGGCGAATGAAGTCATGTTTGGACTCGTTGAAAAGGTCTTGGAATTTCCGACAAAACTGAGTCGGTTGCAATCGGTTTTGAACCTGTTTGAATTCTGTTAAGCTTATAGGAAAATTTGCGAGGCACTGCCATTTTCATATATTTGGTTAGTACTTTTTGTCCAGTGACTGCTAACCAGTCAACCCATTTTTGCTGATGGTTTCAACAAAAATATGCTGAACACGAGAACACGCCCTTTTTTTCAGCTAACTGTGCTCGCTGGGAACATATAACTATATTTTATATAAAATTCAATTAAATTATTCCTTATTTTGGGAAATATTTTGAGTGATTTATAAATCAGTTTTGAACCGGTAGTGAACCAGTTATGAACCGATAAGTAATTTTTATCCGAAAATCATTTTTTTTACTCTTTAAGCTATTTTGTGGAGTATTTCGATTAATGAATTGGTTTAAAAATCGATTGAGAACAGGTAAGCGCCATTACCCCATTTGGCACTCAATAGTTTTCAGATTTTCCTGGCGAAAAAAAAATCAAAATGTAATGTCGATTTGTACGAAAGTAGAACTCAGTGCCTGCCTTCGAATACGATCGATCAAAAGCAGTCTAAAAAAATCATTACATTTTTCTGAAGCACTTTTTTCACGTGAAAAATTTTAGGAAAACCATTGGAGTTACCATATTTCAATAGGTGATACTCCTACTAATTAATCAAAATTTTCTAAGCTGACCCATTTTTCCCAGACGCTCAACGGTTCTCATTATTAGATTTCTTTTAAATATTGCTTACTGTTTGCTTTATGAAAGCAGTGTTAATTTCTCCTAGATGAAACACTTTTGGCACTTACAATGCAAATTAAATGCCGTGAGGTGTGTCATATAATGGAGATCCTGGAGAAGTCCCAGTCAATCTATCGAAAGCAATTAGCCATCCTCTTTGAAGACTGTCAGAAGGAGCTGGAACGAGCAGAGTCGAATTACAAATTCCTTTCAATCCTCGTGACTCCAAGTCAAGAACTGGAGAATGCATCGAATCCCTTGGACATTCCTGCGATTCTGCCAAAGATCATGCATTCAATCTATCTGATATGGACCCATTCGAAGTTCTACAGTTCACCCAAGGAGATCACTGGCCTCTTCAGGGCACTCAGCAATCACATTATTCTCTATTGTCGCACCAAAATCGATACAATTGGCATCTTGCGGGGGCGTCCCAATGAGGGTGTCCGCGTATGCCTGATGGCTCTCGATTGCTGCATCGCCCACAGGGAGATCTACGAGAGCATCAAGAGACAACATGAGGAGGAAACATCTGGCGAAGTGGACTGGAGAAAGCTCGATGAAGCAGCAATTTTCAATCATGTGGACACCTTCATGCGACGCCTCTGCAACATGGTGGACATTTGTGAGTCAATGATGGTCTTTGGGCGCTACAATGAGAATCAGAAGATTGCGGCACCGCGATTTGGTGGAACGCGGGGACCACAATTCGAGAACGCCTTTGTGGCTGTCGAAAGGATGTACAATGAGGGCCTAGAAGCCATCAAGAGGGAGCATGAAGTGATCTTCGATGTACGCAATAACACTTGGCAGAAAACAATGGAAGACTTCAGAGGTGAGACTTGAATATCATAAATCTAATGATACTTTAACTTTAATTGAACTTACCATGTTCAGTGATTTGCAAAAGATTAATTTCAAAGACTAAACCAAAGAGGAAAAGACAATATTAAAAATTTATACATGAGTATTAGCTGATCTGTAATTTTAGAGGAGCCCCCACTTCCAGCACTTAGGAAGTGTATCGAAAAGTACACTTCCAACACTTCTTACATTTTTACATCTTTTTAAAGACGACAACATCTAGGGTGGAGTAACCACTTATCGCCACTTTTAGGAAAAACTTAAATTAACTTTGTCATAATTTTTGACCATTTATTATAAGATAACTAAAATTTGACGCAAAGTTACTTAGATGTACACTCAGTCCCGGGATTATGCACATTTTCTGGATAGAAAAAAAAAAACGCGCGAAATGGCTTTATGCATCAAGAATTTTGCATACCCACAGGCGATTTTTTTAATGAATCGACCGTAGAACGAATCTCACGCGGAGTAAAAGTAGTTTGAGCCAAAAATTTCAACTGCTTAAAAGAAATTTATCAAGAAACAGTACTCCTTGGCCAGAGTTCTTCACTAAATTGTTAGAATATATATAAATTTTTACCTTAATAAAAGAAAAAGTTTTATTCTAAAAAACAAGCATAGTGTTTTCAAATTTCCCGAATGATTTCACAAATTGACTCCCAATGGTAGGCAAACTTGCATAATTGTATGTGCATAATCCCGAAGTTTATAACGCCGGGACTGAGTGTATTGACTCTAGACTCATCAAAACTATAGTTATAGTCCAAAAAATTTAACGCTAGACTACTTAAAACCTGATTTTTATTAACAATCCAAAAATAATCACTTCGTTGCCACTTTTTACCACTTTTCGCCAGTTTTTTAACCACTTCTGGCCACCCACTTGAAAAGGACAAGACTCGATTATTTTAGGCAATGTAGTATTCCTCACTTTAAATGATTTTTATTCGCTTTTATTTGAGAAATCAAGGTCTATTACAGAAAGTAAACAAAGCAGATTTGACAACTGAGAATATATGAAGTGAAGTTAGCAGTGGCGACAGGTGGTAAATCAATTTCAAAATATTACCATTTTTGCGCCATAGCACATTTTTACCTAAAAATATTATAAAATGAAATAATTCTTAGCTAAATACAAATTTTATGTATTCTAACGAAAGTAATTAAATATTCAATAGACAAATTAATTATCCAAAAACGTAAATTTTGTTCGATGGAAGTTTCATGACACTTGGCATATTTGATAAGAAATATTGGATTTGATGCATTTGCTTAAAATATTCCTCTAAAAAATGCTAAACACTTAAATTTAAAACAAAAAATTAGAGTTTTTCGACTTTATAGGGTGAATTGTGGAGAGGGAGACACTTAAGAAAATAGTTCAATTTCAAATGCTTTTTTAAGCCGAATAAATATTTTTTATTTTAATTTAATTTATATCATGAGATTTCTTGTGAAATATTCTAATAGAATCTTAACAGTTTTTATTACAATTTTCAACCAATTAATTAGAATATTCAATCAAATTAGAAAACAACACATTTTGAAAAGATGGACAAAATTTTGGAAAGTTGGACAAAAACTTTTGGAAAGATGGACATTGGACATATTGATATTAATGACAAAATATTATACGAAATATGTAGAAAATCAATTGTTGGGGGTTTTCTGCGTATACTTGCATATTGGATGGTTATGCTTATCCCTGCTTTATGTCCGGGTAACACTTGAGGAATCCTAATTAGCAAGAACTTCCTGGACGTCCAACTAAAAAGAGATTCTTTAGATTTCACATAGACGCTCCGCGCTGTACAGCAGTTATAGCTTTGAAGCGGATGCAACTTTTTAGCAGATTTGGATACCTAATCCGGCCAGGTCCTTTTCCACTTGCTTTGGGAGTTCTGTAGGGGCTTATCTTTGTTTTCCTCCAGGTATTTTTGCTATTTTTTAATAATATTTCACAAATTATACCGAAAAATCAAACAAAACACTTTGATATTTTCCTAGTAACTTCCATAAGATACAGAGAAAATGACAACTATCGTGTCAAGGTTATGAATATCGCGCATGCAATACATTTTTTAAATTCTTCTTGCAAGTCACTCTTTGATTGTTTAATAACGACTTTTGAATTTTTAACTTCTCAAATAATCACAAAATTAGGTTTAATAATCTTTTTATCGAAAATTGAAATATTTAATTGATTTATTATCAAGTTTTTAGGGAGGTGTCTCACATTCCACACTGCTTTGTCCAACTTTCCAAACTGTCTCGCTTTCCACTTTTTACCTTAAGTATCAGCAGTAGAGATACAAATAATTTTGCAGCTAATTTATTTCACAAACAATGAAAAAATGCGATTTCAATATAAGTGGCGAAAAGTGGGGAACTGGCGAGAAGTGGTGATTCCACCCTAATTGCATTAATAAAAAAGAAGATTTAGTAAACAAAAAAATCATTAAATAGAGATGAGTAATTTAAAAACTAAAAACGGTAAGTATTAAGGAAGGAACCGAGGAAGGAACAGTTTAGAAAAGCTACAGCATAAGGCTATAAGACTGTATCAAAAGCTTTGAAATAATCGTATTTTTCAAGATTCAGCTTCCTTAGCCCCAAAAAGTTCTTATTTTTTTCCATGAAAAAAATACGAAAATACCGTTGAATCATTTCTAAGATTTCTAAAAACTGTTTTTCAAGGTCGAAGGTTAAAAATGCTCCACAGATCGTATTTCTCGTCTGAATGGTATCATGTTTAGGTCGTTGGAAAGATCTTGAAATTTCTTATAAGATTGAACCGATTATAATCGGTTTTGAACTAGTTCTGAACCGGTTACTATTTTTTATCTGAATATCAATTTTATTGGTCCTAAGCTTTGGTTTATCTTTTGGGTATTTTGTGTTTCGGTTATCGGTTAAGGACCGCTAAACGGTAAATAGACAATATCAAATATCTCATACAACACACCATTCCCTCTTTATTCGAGACACCTTTATTACTGGACCTATTACTATTTTTTTCTTGCAATGAGCTACGGCAGTTTTTGGATCTGAGTTTTTTAAATTGCAGGAATGCTAAAGGACCTCGAAGAAATAGTGGGAAATTGGATGGATCAAATATTTCAGACAGTGGCAAATGTAGATGAAGGTGTCGAAGCTCTTTGCGCTCTGACAAACTTCTACAATAGGAAGAGCCTGCAGCAGGCCTATGTAGCTAAAGTAATGCTGGTATGGAATCTCTTGATCGAAGAGATCAATGACACAAATGCATATCTCCTGGAAAATTCCGAAACGCGTTCGTCACTTCATCCTAAGCACGCTGGAAGAGCCATCATTGGGACAATTTGTCTCAATAAGATCCTACGTATTAAGAATATCCTGGTTGATTCAGCTTGGATGGTAGATGTTCCGAATTCTCCAGGAATTCTAGCCCAATTTGAGGTCATGGAGAAGAATGTGAAGACCCAAGTGAGGGAACTTCGGGATCACTGGGCCAATTCCGTCAAGGAAGAAGTGGTTCAGTGTCTTCAGAGATCTCTCATGCTAAGAAGTGTGTCCCGTCCGGGCCTGTTAGAATGCAACATTGACCGGAAGGTTCTCAATCTTTTCGACGATATCATTTACTTCCAGTATCTGGGGTTTCCCATACCAATCCACTTAAACCTCTTCTTTGGGAAATACGAAACCACAAAGATCACATTTGAAAGTGTTCTAACTGTTGTGCTGGATTACAATAGGATCCTTACAGGATTGTCAGACAAGGAGAGACTCTTGTTTAAGGCACTCATTAAACTCTGTGACAAAAAAGTCACAATGGGCATCTACAAGCTTAACTGGGCAGGAGACTTCAGTGACAATTACATCCATGATTGTGTTATGTACACGAGTCAGGTGCAGGAATTTGTCAACATCTACAAAATGAGCAATAACAAGATCGTGGACATCTGTGAGAAGATCTGTGATCTGCCAATCCTAAGGATTTCCACGGTGTCTGCAATGGATCTGAAGAGCGTGGAGGAGAATATAATGAATGAAAGAGAGCAAGCTCTGATGCAGCTCACGGTTCACTACAAGGACATCGTTGATCACATTGTGACGGTTTACCAGGGATTCGAGGATCAGATGGAGAACGTAGGTTTCAAGTTTTCAATTTTTTCCATATTAATCGAGTATATTTATGAGAAATTTTTCGTCATAAACGTTTATAGTGCCCGAAATCTAGGGAATACCCGGAATACCAATTTCAATTTATTTTCAAATTAGTGCGATTAGTTAAAGTCTAAGGCCAGCTTCAGACCTAAAGTTTAGCCCAGTTCCCGATGATCTCGAAATTCAAAATTGTAATCAATTTTATTGTTTTTTTTTAATTTAATGGATCACTTGCCCATGTTGTCCAATCTTAAGTGATAATTTTCCATTAAATCTCCATTGATAAGAATTTAGAGAAGTTAAGTCATATGGCTAAGCCTTTTATGCCCTAGACACACTTACGACTTAAGCCGAGAGACGGCTTAGTGGAAAATGATAGAAATTCGGTTTAAGCATTATTTCGAATAGAATTACGCTAAGTCGTCTCTCGGCTAATCCTCAAGTCTGTCAAGGCCCTTAGGTCTGAGGCCTGTATAAAAGCGGTATTCAGACTAGAGATTTAGCCCAGTTTCCGAAGGTCTCAAAATCCTAAATAGCGAGCAATTTTATTGCTTTTGAGAGTCTAATAGGTCATTTATCTTTACTAATCCAATTCTAAGTAAAATTTTTCCAAAAAAAATTGTAATTAATAATTAATCAGAGCAATTAAGCCGTATATCTAAGCCTTAGGTCTGAAGCACGAATAAGGGTAACTCATTTAGGGGAACTCGAGACAATCTATTGAGGGAAGCTACGGGAATTCGAGAAACTCGCAAAAGTCGGAGAGCTTATCATTTTTGTCAAGGAATCTTGGGAACCTATATACATATCTATTCAGGGAATTTACGGAACTCACATATGTTTTTTTCTGGAAAACCCGCGAGGAACTCTGGAAACCCATATATTTGGAGAACCGGGTACTCAAGCCAGTCATTTGCCCTTAATATTCAATATTAAACTACAATTTACTAAAAAATCATGAATGATGAGGAATTAGACGAGTTAAGCCAGATAACTAAGCCTTAGGTCTGAAGCCCGTATAAGGCTTAGCCATAAGGCTTAACTTCTCTAGATTCTTATCTGTCGACAATTTTTGGATAATTGAGGCGCTCGGAGCAAAAAAAACTCTAAGTCGTATGCATTTCTCTATTAAAATAGCGTTTTTTGCTCTGAGCTCCTCAATTTTGACTTAGAAATAGGCTATTAAAGGGAATTAATCTATTTGAATGAGAAAACAAAATAAATTGGATGCTCTTTAGGATTTTGAGACCTTCGTAAACTAGGCTAAACCTCCAGTCTGAAGACGATCTTAAAAAAGAAACCCTAATGTTGTTTAGCTCTTCAGCATCCTTTGGTATCCAGGTACCTGAAGGAAATCATGGATTAGTATGTCAAAAACGATTTTTGGGATATTTAAAACCGATAAAAATCCGGTTCTTGTGGATGATTGCAAACTAAAGATATTCAAAGCTAGGATTCTCTTCTATAAGCCAAATTATTTCCTAAACGAAGATAGTTTTGAAAAAAGAGTCCGTATAGATCGGCTCACTAGATATATTACAGTGTGGAAAGATTTAAAACGTAAGCAATGATCGTTAATGGCCTTAATACGATTTAAAAAGATTTAAGCCTGAAGCGATAACTCATTAAAAAAATATTAAAATACATTGAATTTATATTTTAGTTTCAAGATGGATACATTGCTTCAGGGTTTCTATCTTTGAGATTAAAGGGTTTCGTTGTGTGAGAGAAATCAACTATCCTTCTTAAATTTGTCAATTCCTTATCCCAGAAAATTATAAATATATTGTTATAACCTTTTATTGTTCTTTTGATGGGAATTCCTTCTTTAAGCACCAGACTAGACTTTTGGGAATTAGCAATTCACAAATTTCAAAGGAACAGTTGACTTTTTTCTCAAAATCGAATTGTCCTAATTAGAGGATACGGGCCTAGATCAATTATGTAGTGTTCCCTGCCAAATAGTTGTTCCTTTCAACCTATATTTTGTTTGGGCTTTCCTCGCTTTGCGGAAAGTTATGCAAAGCTTTTGCTTGAAGTTGCCCAGAGATAATTTGACGTAGCGCCGATTTTGATAATATTTTCCTTCACTATTTTTATAGATATGAATTTTAGGTGACATATTCTTTTCTTGAATGGTTGCACTGTGTAAATAAATTTTTTTTTTGAAAGAATTTAAAGTCAGTGACCATTGTGATTAGTGTTTAATAACGTCCCTTTGCGATGCCTAATACTCCCTCTATTCCGAGAAAAGTCGTACATTTTTTCATACAAAATGTACTAGCAAATGTACGACTTTTTCAGAATGGAAGGAGTAGATATTCTTTTCTTTTCACAAAAATCATTTAATCATCTGTATGGAGGTTATTCCAAAATATGTATATTACATCTCCAGTATTTCGAGTATATTGACTGATTAGGTTAAAATTATTTAAAGTTCTATAAAGGGGTATTTGGTTTATTTATTTAATTTAATAAATTTAATTATTTAATTTAATAAAAAAGAAATAATAGGGAAAAGCTTTCAAGCTTCCCACATTCTCTGGCTTCAAACACTTTACATTTTTTTATATTACTGTTTTTAATAAGGTAGTCTTAAGTTACACATTTCCTGAAATAGGTCAAATTGATTGATTACATTAATATGGGAAAGATATAAAGGCTTCGAAGTCAGTGTGTGCGAAGCCTGAAAGATTTTCCCTATTACGATTCCTAAGCAAATGTCTTAATCTTCCACTAAGCCACAAGTTTCTTAATTTACTGAAAAAAATATAATTCAGAATTTTTAGTTTCTGGTTACTGCACTGTACCTTACGTCATTTCAAAACCTTTAATTTGTGCTCTAGATTCATTAAATTTGGTTCAGAAAAAATGGACTGGAAAAATCACTGGAAAAGTAGAGAATGCATTTGCCTTACGGATGTAAAAATATATTCCTGAAATATTTTAATTACGGAGCCTGGTGTGTGACCTTATCAAAGTCAACTTATTCGGAAAAAATCCAAGCGGTTTCAAGACCTTTGTTTTACGTTTTTAGATTCTTCATTTCGGTTCAGCAGAATCTGAGCTGTGAACATTTAAGCATCAAAAATCATAAAAACTGCATTTGCCTAAACCACTGGCTCATAATTCACGTTTTTGACAAAATAACGATCATTTTTGTTAGGAATTGCACTCAAATAACATAAAATCATTTTAATTGGCCTTTGAGTAATATCAATGAGCTAAAATGTGCAATAAAACTGCCGTTTAGTGTTTTCATCGAAGATATTCCCTATATATTTTATTACTCACCTCTATCTCTTGCAGATGCTGGAAGAGTGGTCTAAGTATGTAGAGAAGATAGACGCCTTGGTGCTGGAGGCATTCCATTGCAGTGTGAAATTTGGCCTGGAGAATATCTTCACTCGTATTCATGGCGATGGAACTCTTGGTCCAAGTCCACTGATAAAAGTAGAAGTGAATCTCGTGAGCAATCGCCTGTCTTTCACACCCTCCATCGATGATGTTCTTTCGGTAATCCTCCAAGTATTCTCTGACATTATGGTGGTGCTCAAGGGATTTCCGCGCCTCGTTCATCATCTGAATCTCCCAAAGATGGAGCATGTCAAGAAATTTCATGAAATTCTCAGCAATGATGATGAATGCTTGGGAATATTCTCAAAGATTCAAGATGAGCTGCGTCATATGGAGCACTGCATGGTAACATATTGCGAAACATGGGCCCCATTCAGATCACAGTGGGAATTGGACAAAGATGTGTTCATGGACAACTACGAGGCGACAAATCCCTCACCGGAAATGTTCCACATCAACATTAATCGTTACACCGAAGTGGCAAATCTCATTGCCAATCAAGAGAATATTTCTCTTGTTGGATTCTTAGCCGTGAACTCTGTTAAACTTAAGAATACTCTTATTGAGCATATTGACGAGTGGCAGGGCCGACATACACACCTTCTCAAGACAAGATCGTGCGCAAAGATCGAGGAGATTTATGAGTATATGGACGAGATGGGCAGTCAGATTGTGGTGAAGCCAAGAAGTGCAGAGGCAATGAGGGCTGCTCTTGATCTTCACAGTCGCCTGATGGAAGAAGTTCCGGAGAAAGAAGCTTCTTTCCAGATCATCAAGGATCATTTTACCACTTTAGGTAAACTTATTTGATCATTTAGTATTATAGAGGCGTAAGGTGGCGGCATTACTTGTGGCCACTGTCTTTACTTATGGCCTCCCCGCAAAAAACTTTACAATGTAAAAAATGATTTCAGAAAACCTCAAAATTAAAAATATTTGATGTGTTTTAAATAGGAAATTACATTTTTTTCGATTTTCGGAATCATTTTCTGACAAAAATTGCGACATGGCCATAAGTAAAGACAGGCCACAAGTAATGCCGCTACCCTACGTTGACTTTTTTCTGCTAGAGAAATTATTTTATTCGAATCCTGCCTATATAACTGTGTTATCACACTTGCACATTAAAATTTTAATATGATTCACATTAATTGTCGCTGGTGAGAGTCCAAATGTGTAATTTGTGTGTTTGAATCATTTTATATCCAAAATTTGATCTATTTGTTGATAAAAAGGTAGACTTGGCCCGCAAAATTTGATATAAATTAATTTATAGCATTAATGCGAAAAATTAATGCGATTTTCTCTTTAATTTTTTAATGTGAAAAATATTTATGCTTTAGGTAAATTTAAACTTATTTTTGGAGGCCAAGTCCACTTCTTTATCAATAAATAGAAAAACCCCAAATATTAAGTGACTCAAAGACACAAATAACATATCGTCAGTTGGATCAGCAATTGTCGTAACTTCCTCATCGCCTCATCAGCACTTCTTCTAACAACTATACGAGAGCTACTGATGAGGTGATGAGGAAGTTACGACAATTGCTGATCTAACTGACGATATTTGGACGCTCACAAGCGACAATTAATGTGAATCACATTAAAATTTTAATGTGCAAGTGTGATAACGCCATAAGGGGTTTTTCGAAAATTTTCAAAAATAAACACATTTTGGAATAGTGAAATTCACTTAGAAACTCTTTTTCGAAATCTGTTTTTTTTTTATTCCATTTCTGCGTCTATTTTGACGGATTTAAACAAAGGGGCACAAAAACGTTCTCAAGGATATTATTATTTTTTTATTAGAAAAAAAATGCAATTAAAGGTTTAGAGATTAATATCCCATAACGTCCCATATTCTAGATCAAAAAAGGTTTCAAACTCTTTATCTCGATAGAAACCTTTATTTTAATCCGATTTCAATGATTTTAAGTTGGTTCAGATAACTCTTAACTCTTTCGTCTCCTTTGGGACTCTGGGTACCCATGGAAAAAAGAATTTTTTTGGACTATTTAGAATGGATAAAAATCCGATTCTTGTGGATGATTACAAATTATAAGGATGTCCAAATCTAGGATATTTTTTGCAGGATCCCAATTAACTCCTGAGCTAAGATATTTTTGGTCAAAAATCGTGAATTTTCGATTTTCTGCTTTCTTGCAGAAATTGTGACTTTTTTGATATTTCTAGACCAGAATAAGGAAAAACCTCTCGGGGCCAATAAGTATGATAACTAACAATTACAGATTGCATAAATTCGAAAAATTTTTTTTTTTAATTTTCAAAAAACTTGTTCAAACTTGATGGGTACTCTCGTTCACAAAAATCCAGAGGATCTTTTTCTTCTTCATCGACATGATTTTATTTCACACAAAATAAGATTGAATTTAATCTTGTACAGAATTAAAGCTTGTATCTTCTAAAAAAAATTGCGGTTATGCCTAAAGTTGGCTATACACTAGACAAAATTTATTGAAATATTTCTTTTCAATATCAAATTTTGACAAGGATTGCCTCCACATTGCAAAGATTTATTGACATAAATGTTTCAATATTGAAGAAAATTGTCCAGTGTATAGGCAAATATTGAAATATTTGTTTCAATATGGAACATTTCATTCAATATTTTATTTCATTATTTTGAATGGCTACAAACTAGGCCAAATAATGTCAATAAAGAATTTCAAAGTCACATTGAAATAAAATTTCAAAGAAATTCTAAATATCAAATTGATTTTGAAGTTTCATTTCAATGTCATTTTCAAATGCTATTATTTCAATAATTTGTCTAGTGTGTAGACAGCTTAACATAACCTAGAATTACAATCTAATCTTTTATCCAAATAAGAGAATGAGACTCATTGTATGATATTTTCAAGGTTATTGACAGTGAACCACTAAAGAAAAAACCCTTTTAATCAAAAATTCGCTAGAAAGTTAGCGTAATTTTAAGGTTAAGTACACAAATATGTTCGTTTTTAAAATTTTAAAAGTTTCACGATTATTTTTAGTCCAATTTTTAATTTTTTTCTTGAAATTGTTTTTGTTTTTAAATTCTAAATTTAATAAAATTTCAAAAAAAAAATTAAAAAATACACAATATGGTATAATTATACCAATAAATTATACCATAATAATTATACCATAAATCCAAAATTATAATAGGAGAAAGTGCCCATGCTTTGCATCGTCCCAAGCTTTATAATGACTAAATTTGTTTCTGTGTTCTGTTTTTTTTTTTCAATATATTGCAGAGTCACATTTATTCAGGAACATAGGAAAAATTTAGTTATTATGAAGCTTTGAACCGTCCAAAGCATGGGCACTTTCACCTATTTTCTGAAATACTCATCTGAAAAATATTGAAGTGTTTCAAATATATCTCCTTTAACTCTCGTTTACTTAATATTTTATTGATTTTATCTGTGAAAATTGTAATGATTTTTCTGAATTATTCATGTGATACAATCAAGAACTCAATAGCAATTTCAATAGCTTTTCAACAAATTTTTTAACAGAATATTTGACTTGTGAGACAAGTTGAAAATGGAATTAGGTCACTCAAACGTCTACATGAATCAAAAGCCATCGAAAAAATGTTTTTCCACGTGACTGGAATGCAAAAAGAAAATCACTCTAAACTTGTAAATAAAAAACTATGCTCTTTTTTCTCATGAAACCTTTTTCCTCTTTTACAACCCGTTATGAAATTTGGTAAATCAAAGACAAAAATCGTGATTGATTAAGCTGATCAAATATCGAAGATATCAAATGAGAGTAGAGTCAAACATAATTTAGATCTCGATAGAGATACATATTTCTGTGGAACTTTAAAGGTCTTCTGGAGTGTTAATCAAATTCATAATTAAACACATTTTTTCTTCTTTGGATCCAATATAAAATGAACAAATTGGGCGCAAGGGAATCAAAGAGATTAATAACAGAATCAACATCGCGGATAAAATGAAAAATTTGAGTGCGCAAATGGAATTCAATGGGAAACAGACGTTTCATTTCGAATTGTGAAAGGTTCAAAAGAATTCTTTTACCATTTTCTTTTGCTTGTCCGTAGAAATCAGTGCATTTTATTATCAAATTTTTCATTTTGTGCAATAAATTCTCCTTGAAATCGTAAATTGCGATCCTCTAGGGCTGTTTTCAGTTAAATCACTCGCTGTTGAGCATTATTTTTCATTGCAGCAAGAAGATAGAGCAACACACAGTGTCTCTATTTTTTGATACGTCAAAATTTCTGTTTCTGATCCCCAGACATCTCCACATAGAAAAATTATTTTATTGCAATTTGTGCGTAGTTTTGTAATAAATTTTAAGTAACGCTGTTAGTGTATTTGAGATTCTACAGATCAAAGGATTTGCGATAAGGAAATGAAATATTTGGAAGACCCCGCTCCCTTCGCAGCATTAAAATTATCTTTATTTTCTCAATCATTACTTCTAAAATCACATAATTACATAATTAGGCCATTAAACCAAAATACATTAGAATCCCCTCGAAAAAAGGTTGGTGTCTCGACTCACCTCAAAAATGATAAATGTCTCATCTTGCCAAGCCTACTGGCGTTAATGGCCTCTACACACTACAGAAATTTCTGTCCATATTGAAGGATTTTGCCTACGGTTTTATCCCGTCAAATAATTTCGTCAGATATCTAGCAGATTTCCGCAGAAAATATCTACATCTCTGCAGAAAATCTGCCGAGAAATCTGTAGATATTCCTACGAATTTTATTTGGGCTTGGGACAAAATTCGTCAGAATTTTTTGCAGATTTTCTGACGAATCCTGGTGCATACTCTGACGAATTTCTGTAGATTTTTTTCTACATTCTAGACTTTCCAGACAGCTGTGTCAGAAAAGATGGAATATTTTTCACTAAAGTTCGGAAAATTCAATAGAGTGATTCTCTAAGAATGTAGAAAAAAATCTGCAGAAAATCGGCAAAATATCTACAGAAATTCGTCAGAGTATGCACCAGGATTCGTCAGAAAATCTGCATAAAATTCTGACGAATTTTGTCCCAAGCCCAAATAAAATTCGTAGGAATATCTACAGATTTCTCGACAGATTTTCAGTAGAGATGTAGATATTTTCTGCAGAAAACTTAAAGATATCTGACGAAATTATTTGACGGGTTCTTACTTCTTGTCGCAAGGTTGCTGAAGAACATCCTGTTCGAATTTCGAAGTGCTCAAGTGTCAAAATGTGTTGGTCTTCGCGTTGTTCTGAAGAAAAACACATAGCATCGACGTTTATTGTTTCTGTCCCATTATTTAATCACTCAATAATCACTGAGTAACTCTTTAGTGAGCTTTTTAGTGCAATATTTCATAAAATTTCCCCAATTTGTTCGAAAATTTAGCATGAAAATTCGAAATTGTATTTGAATCTTCGAACATCAACGACTTTTTGTGCAAATAGAGTTCCATTTACCTTTTGTCCAAGACGTTATTTATTTTTTTTTTTATTTATTTATAACATTTGACTTTTGTGACACAAATCTCTTGAAAGCAAAGTGTAGTAGTATAAGGAAAAGAGAGTAACAAGCGTCCACCGCTGTCTTAGCGTTGGTGACCAACCTCCAGAGCCTGAATTATTGGAGTGCCTTCGCTAACACAATACCCTCAGTCCCGGGATTATGCACATTTTCGAGACCGAAAAGTCGCGCGAAATGACTTTATGCATCGAGAAAATTGGCATACCCGCAGGCGATTTTTTTTGAATGAATCGGTCGTAGAACAAATTTGCGCGGAGTAAAAGTAGTCAGAACAAAAAGATTCATCTGTTTAAAAGAAATGAATTAACAAACAATACTTTTTGGCCAGAGTACTTCAATAAATTGCTAGAATATTTAAAATTTTTACCTTAGTAAAAGAAATTAAAGTTCTATTCTGAAAAATAAGCATAGTGTCTTCAAATTTCCCGCATCACAAAATAGTATACAACATTCAGGCGTATTTCAAAAATGATTTCATAAATTGACTCCCAAAAGTAGGCAAACTTGCATAATTGTATGTGCATAATCTCGTCAGGTGCATAATCCGGAAGTGCATAATGCCGGGACTGAACCTATCACTCGAAAAATGTTTTGTGTCTTGGCTATTTGTCTCATATAACAGACACAGATCCGAAAAATATAATTTCAATTGAAAAAATCATTCTCTAAATGTATCCTTGTACACAAAATACATTAGAAAATATTATATTAATAATAATAATAATGCTGGCACAACGTTCCATGAAGGAACAAGACCTTCCCGCAAGGGGATTTCTAGACATGCATTATTATTTTTTCTTGTAAATTTCATTAGAAATATTTCTATTGCTATATTTTTTATCTGAAAATCTGTTCTATTTTTCCGATTGAAATAAAGTTTTTCGGACAAATCGCTGTTTTCAGCGACAAATAGCCAAGACACACAACATTTTTCGAGTGGTGTAGATCTTTCGGTATATCTAAGACACAAACTATCAAGGTGATAGACTTTCAGGGTGAGTCAAGACACCAATATGTTTTCATGTGGATTTCAGCTCACTGTGCTTCCCTATTGGGGAGTAATTTTTGAGAGCATAGCATTGATATTCACGAATTCGAGCAATCAGTAGGGGAATTCCGTAACAATATGACAATGTCATATGATAAATTTAAAATTTTTTTGCACTGTAAATCCGGAAGAACTAGTCATAAATTCGACTTATATCAGGTACTAAAAGCTTCATAAAGCTCCTTGCAATGGTCATTCGATGCAAACTGAGCTTTCATGTTGTCTTGCTAACGAATTTTGTAACAAAGATTTGTCATATGACATTGTCATATCGTTACAGAATTCCCCTTTAGAAAAGCACTAAAACATTGTCATCCTTTGATCTTTAAATTCCTCCTTTTTGCAGTAAAATTCCTTCTTTCTCTTTACAGATAAGCACAGTATTAGTGTATCTGGAAAAATTCAGAAGATGCTTTTCAACTTGGAGGCCACATGGGCCATTTATCTGGACAAGTTGAAAGACTCGGGAGAAATGCTGATGACGTCGAAAGATCAATTTTTCATTGAATAATCTTCAGGAAATTAAATTTTTGATCTACTGCGGAGCATCAGTGCAAAAAAAAGAAGGAAAAGCTTTCTCGTCTGCTTTTCCTGCATATTTCGCCACTATTTTTAGTTAGGAGGCCCAAAAAGAAAAAAAGAATCAGAGTGTCTTGTGAGCCATAATAGAAGATTGGTGGATTGATTGATGGACACTCTTTCAATTTCATTTAAAACATTTCATATTACTTTCGCAACAGTGCACATTTAATGGCACCATAAATATGCAAACATATTGCTCTTCCCTATTAGCGTCTCTTCCTCATTCTCTATTTCTGAAAACCACTGAGAGATAGTAAAAAAAATACTTTTAGTTATATTTTTTTCTTGTATAATATATAAAAGTATCGTACATTTATTTCTTTCCTTCTATATAAATATAGATTTTTTTTACAATTCGATTGAAAAGAATGTTTGTGCAGATTGACGTTATGTTGAGTGTGATCGTTAAATGTCACATCAATGTTGATGATCCTCTTTATACTTCCGCGAGAGTTGATAAATTTATTGCAGGGAATTTTCTCGTCAATCCCTTCATCTTTTTTTTTCTATTAAAAAAAAAAATCCTTCTCATTCAATTATCCCTCTCTCTGACGTGCCACATGACTAGAAATTAGCAGATTCAAAAGACTTTTCCTCTCTGTGGGACAAAATCAAATCCGACATGCTGTCTCTTCCTTCAGCGTTCTTTATATTTTTTTTTGCGCACGTCCCATTAAATATTTCCCCCCTTGAAAAAGTTCTTAAGTCAATCAGTAAGTCGCAAAAATGCACCAAAGGAGACTTTTTCTCCTCTACAGACTCGTCGATGATCCCCACTGAATCTTATCCTCACGCCTCGGACACCTTCCTGTCCTCCGGACATAATTCCCAAATTCACAAATAGGAAGCTTACATCGTCCTTCTTGAATGCATCTGCAAGAAAGAGAAAAAAATAATCTTACCCCAACTAGCATTTTCTTACCAAATCCTAAATAGTAGGTAAGGAAAAGGTAAATTTTACGTTATTTCTACTTTAATGTGTTACGTCAGAATTGACTCAAAGGGGAAAGATTAAAAAAGAAATCCTTGAAATCAACGTGAAAAAATTCTTACAGTAATAATAACGTAAGTTTTTTGAAACTTTTCCTCATGAAACATACGATTTTTTTCATTGAGATTGTTTCAAAGTAATTCCGTAAGTTTTTCAAGAAAGAACTTACCTTTATCTGCCTCTTTGAATTTTCTTTCAAACGTAAGAATAATAAGTTTACCCTTATTAAATTTATTTCTGACGCAAGTAACTATATACTATCGTAATTCTTAACATTATTTCCACTTTAATTTCTTACGTTGTAGTGATACACTCTGTAACACCTAAATAATAATTGATAAATTAAGCAATTTGTCATTTCTTTTAGAGTAAGAAAAATTTGTAAAGTAAAATTATGCTAAATATTGTAGTCTGTTCCAATAAAGCACTCAACAAAAGAAGTCGTGTCTCTTCAACGTTAGATTTGACTCTAAAACAGAAGCTTTTTGAATACTTTCTTCCAAATCCACGTAGGGTAAAATTTGGAAAGTGGGACCAAACAGTAGTGTGGAATGTGGGACACCCTTCTTCAAAACTTGATAATAAATCAATTAATTATTTTAATTTTCGATCAAATTCTTATTAATCCTAATTTTGTGACTAAATAAGAAGCTAAAAAACAAAAGGCGTTACTTCGTCAGTTAAATCAGCATTTATCGTAACTTCATTTTTGCGATTTTGAGATATATGGATATTTGGAATCAGCGTAATTTTGTTTATTAAACGCACTTGTGAAAAAGAAACTTTTATAAGCCCAATAAAAATTATTTTAAACAAAAATTATCGTAAGTGCCCTTAATTAACAAAAGTTTATCAGAATTTGTCGTAACTTCCATTTTTAGGGAAGTTACGACAAATTTCCATACAAAATTTTCAATAATCAGCATTTGCCGTATCTTCTTTTGCTCACTTGCGTGGCTTGTAATTTGCAGCAAAATTGCAATATTTCTCAATAAAACGTTTATAAACTCTTCCAAATATCGAAAGACAGTGCGAATAGTGTAACATGAAATCATTTTAATTCAATATTTGCGAGAAAAAAAGTGAGAAAAAATCCCTACCCATCTGTCATTAATTCAAAACAAAACAAGCGACGTGGCGCACAAAATTAATTCAATAAAACTTATGAAATAAAAGCTTTTAGGGACAAGGACCACAGTTTAATTGACTAATTTAGTGAAATAAAGGCACTCATTATCACTAGAGTAATTAAAATTGATATAATGTGTTTTTGAAAATTATCGTAACTTCCAGAATCTTCATACATTGGAAGTTACGGCTTTACAAACGATGGAAGTTACGATAAAATATTATTGTATTTCTTCTAACATATTTCTTAATATTGCAGCTTTTAAATAATTTTATAAAGATTTTCTCGAGTTAACTTACAGTTTATTAGTGCCATTTTCATTATTTTGACCCAAAAGTATCGCATTCGGGGCTCATTTTTAAGAAAAATAATATTGAACTGAAAATTTCGTCTCCTGAAAAGTTGTCAAAACAAAGTTACGACAAATGCTGATTTAACTGACGACTTTACAATCAAAGAGTGACTTAGAAGAAGAATCTGAAAAATGTATTGCATGTGTGATATTCGTAACTTTAACACGGTAGTTGTCATTTTCTCTGTTGTTATGGAAGTTGCTAAAAAAAATATCAAAGTGTTTTACCTGATTCTTCGGCACAATTTGTGTATTATTAATAAGTGTCCAGTAATCAAAAGACATACATCCATTTAAAAAGTAAATAAAAAATATTTGTGAAATATTACAGTTAAAAGGAGAGAAAAGTGATTTAATTTCGTGTTGCATTCAAAACAAGTTTTATGAAATCTTGGACAAGTTAAGTCTGGGGTGGAATGATAACTTTTCGACACTGTCGATTTGATAGTATCGATTTGTTAAATTAAGTGAATGTCGACTTTTTACGGATTGTTGGGTCATTCATTTTGACATCCTTAAACGACTGTGGCTGTTGATAATCATCTCTATTAGCTACAGGAAGTGCAGCTATCGTTTAAATTTTTCAGAATCGACAGTCGATTAGTATCGAAAATAAGTTATCATGTCACTCTTGTTAATGATTTTGGTGATTTTGTTCGGTTAAATCCCGTCAACGAAGAAGAAAAGAGTCCTTAATTATCCGAAGAAATGGTTGCAACAGCAGTAGCAGCTGTTAAGGAGGAAATTCCCTGGAGAAAGGCTTCCAAAGCTTTCCTGAGCCTGAAAACCATTTCGTTTGACAGAAAACCTGGGGTGACATGATAACTTATTTTCGATACTATCGACTGTCGATTCTGAATAATTTAAACGATAACTGCACTTCCTGTAGCTAATAGATATGATTATCTACAGCCACATTCGTTTAACTCTTTCGCGTCTTTAGGGTAATGTCATGACTCGGGGAAAAAAGTTTTTTTTGGGTATTTACATTAATTGAAATCTATCTGTTTGTGCACGACATCATAATAGAAGGATGTAAGATTCTTGGCTCATTTTCTCAAGACTCCAGTTAGATTTCAATTAATGTAAATAGCCAAAAAGAAACTTTTTTCCCCGGGTCATATATGACCCTAAAGACGCGAAAGAGTTAAGAATGTCGAAATCAATGGTCCAACAATGCGCAGAAAGTCGACATTCACTTCATCTAACAGATATAGATTTGTCGATACTATCGATTCGATAGTATCGAAAACTTATCATTCCGCCCCTGGAGAAAAACAAAGAGGAGTCTTTGCAGTACTCCTAAAGCAAGTGGAAAAGGGTCTGGGCTTTTTAGGTGTTTAAATGGGCAAAAAGTTGCGTCCTCTTATAGAGGTGTGCTTTACAGCGCCGAGCGTTTGCGAAATTGTCAGAACTTCATTTTTGTGGAATGTCCAGGAAGTTCTTTGGAATTAGGATACCTCAGGCGTTACTCGGAGATAAAAAGAAGAGGAAAACCAATTGATTTTCTACATAATCCATTTAATATTTTGTCATTAAAATCACTATGTCCATCTTTCCAAAAACTTTGGTCCCACTTTCCAAAATTTTGTCCATCTTTTCGAAATATGTTGTTTTCTAGTTTGATTGTATTTTCCAATTAATTGGTCAAATGTTTTGATAAAAACTGTTAAGATTCTGTCAGAATATTTTACAAAAATAAATCTTTCTTCGGCTTAAAAATTCATTTGAAATTGAAATTTTTCTTAAGTGTCCCACTTTCTAAAATTTACCCTAGTTGGCTAACTAGGGTAAATTTAGCTTTTTGGGCAAAAGCTGATCGAATATGAAGAAAATTAGATTACTGCTGATTGCAACATATTCGACCATCATATGACTTTCCTCCCATTGCTCTGCCATAAAATAAAATTTAGTTAGACCTAAGAAATGCAGTTTTTAACACGTTTCTTGAGTGGAAATGTTAAGTAATAATAACGTAAGCTTTTCAAATATTTTCCATAATAAACTGACAAATTTTTTTCATTGTGACTTTTTCAAAACAATTCTGTGGCTCCATCTTATTTTTCTTTTTTTTTTTATTTACTTTAAAACGTAAGAAAAAGGCCTGTTTTACGTTATTAATAAAACTGCTCCTAAAGCTGGGAACTCTATGAACGTAAGTTTTACGTCATTTCTTCTTTGATGTGATGTGTCACAATTGATTCAGTAACGTCAGTTAGTCAGTTTTACTAAATGCTTTCAGAAAACTTACGAATTCTTTCATTAAAATTTTCGAAAAAAATCATAAGTTTTTATTAAAGAACATAACGTAATTGCAAAAATTGCAGAATATTGGCTAGAGTGTAATTTTTACATTTAAGCTCTATACTTCGGGAGAGTTACGCGCATACGTTTGAATGACAAAGGACTCAGTGTTATTTGGAATGAGAGAGGGGAGGAGCTTTAAACTGCCCCTAACCAATTTGATCACGAGACTCCTTATAACAACAAATATCATTTGCACATTAAAAGGATTTTACATTTCTTTAATGTTGAATGTTGGGGAAAAGAGTATACTAAACACTGGTAAAAATAAATGGATTATCAAGTATCATTTGAAAAATCATTTTTTTAACTAAATAATAAATGAATAATAACACTGAGGAGTCAGCTTTGGTGTTAACTCTGACAAAAGCAAATATATTGTGAGTACTAAGTTTGTGATAAAACACGTTCTATTATGATAAATATCCATTCAAAGTGTGAAATTTGATCCATCCTTTGCAAAAGAATTAAATTTGGATGAATTTGATCCTTTTATTTTTACCAGTGCAGTATTTTAGAAAGAAACTGTTCCAAGAAATTAAATTGCTGGCGAAACCTAAAGAGCTCTCACAATAAAAAATAGGCCACGCCCACTACTGGTAGTGTTTACTTAAAATAAAATTGTATACACTTTTTAAAATGCTATAAATGAAAGGAAACAGTTTGTTGGAAGATGAGGAAAAATTGGAAGAAAGTTTATATTACGGTTTTTTAATTGCTTGAAGCGACGCTTTCAATAGTCACGCCCACTCGTAAAGTTGTCTCCGCCTAAAGCTATTACTTTTTATACGCTGTGTAAGAATTGCTGCTTGATAAATATCAATATTTTTTCATGTTTTTTCATCTGTCCGAAAACGCTTTCAATTTTCCAACAATTCGGATTTTCTTTGTATAATTTCTTTCTGTAGAATTTATTTTAATATTTAACGTAACTCAACAATTCCATATTTTTATTTTTCACTGGCCAAATCCTATGCTAAATTATTCAGCAAACTCTTTTCCATGCCACCTCAAATTGCTTTGCAGTGAATTTTGCAATAGCTTATATTTGCGCATATATTACAGGATTGGTGGTTTGTCTTGAAGTTTTGCAGTCTAATCGCACAAATAAAATATATATAGAGGTGAAATACTATAATTGCTTCCTTCTCTAAATATTTGCAATAGTCTTCTGTGATTTCACAAATTGCCATTCTATGTGAAAAAGTTCAGGGGGAATGGAGAAGTATCTGCTGAACTGTAGGCATTTATCTCAAGTCGCCTCCGGGGTTGATGCTGAGAATTTATATGGATAAATTCTTACTGAAGATCGCTTTTAGCATTTGTCAATGTTTCACTCAAGAAACAAAATAGAAGAAAATAGCGTTACTTGCACGTTAGTTAGAAGCAGGATATTCATCAAATACTTTTAAAATAGTTTAAAAGCAGGGAACAGCTTTTACGTAAAAATAACGTAAAAATTACCAAAAACTGACTTACACAGGGAATTCCGGATTAAGAGAAAACGGATTGAGAGAATTTCATATGAATTGCCTACAATTGGGAGCTAATTTTTAAAGATTTTCTGAAATGATCCTAAAAGTATGCATTATTTTTCACAGGCCGAAAATTGGGCGCCAAAAATGTTTGCATACATCACGGTGTTTCCGTTACTTATTACAATGATATCTCCTATGACTATACATTTTTTCTGTGTCACTGGAGAAAATTGGTGGTTTTTTCGGTGTTTGAAAAATTCTTTCAAAGCGGCATTCTCTGTATTTCCGTAAGTAGAAATTTTTGGAGCGAAAATTAGTTCTTTAGGAATTTTCTTGTACCTTATTTTGAGATAAAATTCAGCTTCGTGAAACTGCCTCATCAACATCTAAGTTTCAGGACTTGAAAGCGGAATTCCCTGTAACACAATTATAATGATTTTGCCCAAAAGATAGTGTTGTAAATATTATTATTACACAGCAAAAGTTTTTTGTAAAATTGTTCGTAAATGTTTGTGAATTTTAACTTGACTTTTCAAAATACTCGAGAGAGAGATAGAGACACAAATAACTCACTTGACAAACGTCTGGTGGCGCTGGGGTTGCAAAAAATCTCTGAAATGCTACAAAACATTTTCTTTTCTATTTTATCCTTATTAGCAGGTCGTGTCCCTTATTGTAATATGTACTTTTGCATTCCTTATTAACCAAAATAGTGTTGTACAAAAGGTTTTTCTCAAACCTATCCTGAATTTTGAGACAGCTCAAAAGAATTTGAGTCTCCCACCTCAAAATTTCATCCCAATGTTTCTGTTGTAATATCGACAATTATTCACAATTAACCCAAATAACTGTATTCAAATAAATAAAGGGATTTTCCTGTGAAAATGACTTAACTCTAAGGAATTAAACAATTTTCACATTAAAAACCTCTCATTTTCTCAACATAAATTTTCGCGGAATTTCGAAGAATCCCAACTGGCACCACCAAATTCATTTCGGCTTTTATTTTAGCTCAGGCCTGCATTACGATTAACGAGCAAATTCGCCAGTTAGGTCTAGTCAGTTAGCAAAGTCTCCAGTAGGGATTCATAAATATTTACGAACAATTTTACAAAAAACATTTTTCTTTGTGGGAACTATTTGGGAAATCTTAAGTTCTTTTCACGTACAGAAACATCAATAAGTTATTTTAACTCGATAAAAACGTAACGTAAAAAAATATCTGCTAGCCTTAGGGCAGAATCACATTGACAATAAAATGCTCGCCGTAGTCTCACCGTATTTCGTTAATTTACGCATTTTCATTGCAATTCTTACGCAAATTTTCCATTACTGTATTACCTTGTCTCATACTCGGTGGCACTTGGTGAAAATAATATAAGAAAATTGAAGAAATAGAACAAAAATTCGATAAACGGTGAGCAAAAAAACTGTAAGAGAACTTAATCGTACAGTTTTTTTTGCTCACCGTTTATCGAATTTTCGTTCTATTTCTTCAATTTTCTTATATTATTTTCACCTAGTGCCACCGAGTATGAGATAAGGTAATACGGTAATGGCAAAGTTTTGCGTAAGAATTGCAGTGAAAATGCGTAAATTAACGAAATACGGTGAGCATTTTTACTGCCAATGTGATTCTGCCCTTATCCTTAAAAAATGCCAAGTCATTTTTTATTCAAGTATTTTTCTAAGGATATCTAGCGTTATTATGTCGTGGAAATTACTGCTCCTTTCCTGAAATCGTTCGAAAGAAACCATTGGGTTACTTTGACCAAAAATTAACGTAAATATTACTGTTTTTTGACACTCGGAACTATTCGCATTGTCACATTTTTTCTGTGGTAACTTTTTTTTTGAGAATCTTACTTTTTTATGACGTGCAAAATGACAAATAAGTTACTTCCCTGTGACCAAATGTTAACGTAAAATTATCTGTTTTTACTACTTGGGTATTATGGGAATATTATTAAGAGCATAAAAGGAATAATAGATTTGACTTACCTTCGATCCTCAAGTGAGAATCCTTCCTCGCCTTCCTTCAGTGACTTGCAGTCATCATTTTGTGGCTGACAATCGCATCGGCACGAGCTATCGTCGAGGATGGTTTTGTCAAAGAATCTCGGACACTGGCAGGTCTGGATGGGCGCTGGTGCAAGAACAGGCTGGTCCAGTGATCGGAAGTACTCTTGTCTGCTCACACAGTGACACCGAGTGTGATTGACGAATGTCAGACGCTCCGTTCGACTGGGGCGGCCCAATTTGGTAACCTGCAATCATTCAATCAATGCAATTACTCCCGCCTCAGGCGCCAATTGATCGTCACTCATCCTACATGGAAGTAGAGATCGACAGTTGTGGTGTTCCGAGCAGTGCACACCAGACCCTCAGTTCCGCAGCAGCCAGTGTCGTCGCCACAGCGATGGAGGATGGTACAGTGGGGCGCATAAGCTTTGGCAGTATCATTGTTGGGCACGGGGATGACTTTGGGGCGCGGCCACTTGCATTCAGCCTCATACAGGATCCGCGAAGTGTGCTCCATGGCCTTTTGACGCTCTTGAGCTGCAAAAAAAAACCATCAGCAATTGCACATGATCAGCCTCGGGACAATTGCACAAGTGTGCAGATTAAAATAATAAAAAAAAGAAGAGCCACTCAATTAACGGATGAAATCATCATTTGAAAATTAATTTGTCCAAGTCCAAATGCAAATGTTTTGCCACACTCTGTTGGCTCTTGCTATTTTCCAACTTGTGGGACAATAAATTGTTGGGTAATTGTACAGCTACTAAATGAATCTTGTACACCAAGAGATATCTCCAGTTTTTTACCCCAACAATTATCTCTAAGATTTATTCTAAATAATTTGCTTATTCTTCTACATTAAAAATTCAACAATGAGAAAGGAAATTTAGTTCTAAAATATATTTGAAATATGTTCTTCCACTGAGAAAAAAACGGGGGTGCGATTAACATTTTTTTCTAAGAAATTTAACATTTTTTAGGTGTAGAAATATATCAACTTTTTTTTAATGTTAATTTTATACCTTTCTAAGGGTAAAATTAACATGAAAAAGGGTAATTTTAACCCATAATACACCTAAAAAGGGTAATATTTACAACGATTTTGGATCAATACTGCAGGGTAAATTAAACATTTCGGGAATGCTATTTTAATTTTTTCGGATTTCTCTCACCAAATACACTTTTTGGAATATACTTGAGTCCAAATTCACGAGCGTAATCAAATAAATTTTTGAGTGATTACTGGTTAATTATGTTTTATAAAGATAATTTTGCCTCACGGCTTAAAAGAAGGGAAAGTGTCTCGGATTAATACAAAATTGAGTGTTGTACGAGGTAATTGGTTTTGGCCATGACTATATTTCCGATTAACCAGGAAATTGACAAACGAAATTGACAGTAACTACCAACCATATACAGTAGTAACTAGTAACTCTCGAGAATTTCGACTACTCAGAATATAAGTCGAACAACTAGATTTTATTTAAATCGTTTCATTCGCTTTTTGGATACTTTTTTTATACCCTTTACCTTCCCTTGAACATTATACTTGAAAGACAATTATTTTCAAAGTTATAGAGATTTTAAATATCAAAAAACCTATAGGGGAGACCGCGGTACCTATAGCCAGGGGTAGAATTAGTCAGTGGATTTTTCTCGTTTTTCTTAAAATGTACATCGAGCAAAGTATTTTTTAATGAAAGTAGGAACACATCCCCATATTGCCAGAAATATTTATAACTCTGATCCTGTTATCCTACAATATAGAAGCATTTTTATAAAATGGGTATAAAATTGTAATTTTGATGTTATAGTTTTTGGACCAGCATTTGGTTTTCTGAGTTTCTAGTCAAAATTTTATAGTTTTACCTCGTTTCTGGTTTAATAAACCTAATTAAAAAATATTTTTCACTTGGATAATAAATATCCAATTTTTTATATAAGATGATAAACACTGTAACAGCCCTCGGGGCAGTTGTAGCCACTCTTCTGTGGCAGGATAAAACTATCAATGATTTTTCACTAATACATGGATAATTATTAGGCGAAAAAGTACTATTGATATTCCAAGCAATATTGCCATTTGGATGAGCAACTTGAGAAATAGATTTTTTCAGGATGTTTGCATCAATTTTGTCGCAATTACATAAATGTCATAAAAAAGTCGGCTAAAGCCTTTTTAATTAAAATTAAGTGACATATTTAGCATCAGTAGGCTTCAGTGTATCAAGTAAAACAGTATTTGCTATCTTCAGTTTGAAATTTCGTCTGCAAAACTGATGGCAAATAGTACCCCAAAAGTGGCTATACCTACCCAGGCCGGGGCACGTGTAGCCAATGTGTCATACTTTTTTCATTATCCTCTCTAGAAAAAGTCAAGGGTTTTAGAGCTTTGAACTTCACTGTTTCATACAGCCAAAATCCTAATGCTACTTATGAAACATAAAAACATTAGACAAACCTTGTCATTTTTTCACAAATCATGCGCGAAAAAAAAGCTTCATTTGCTGGCAAATTCTACCCCAGTCTCCCCTACTCTGAAAGAATCAAATCGCTCTGCCGTAAAATATGCCTACTGCGAGTTATTCGTTTCTTATTCTGAGTGGTCGATTTGTCCTCTAAGGTCTTTCAAATGTCTGGAAATTGCTTTAAAGAGATTTAGTTATCAGATTACAAACTTTTGGGGAAGGAAAACGTAATTATTTCGTTACTAAAATCACTTTAAGTACAGGAAATAATTATTTTAAGGGAATTCCACGTTATTTTCACGCAATTATGTGACGTCTGATTTTAATCAACTAAATACATTAAAAAAAACAGATAAGCTTATGGTAGCAGAGATTCTTTACAGGTGGCCTGGAAATGCGTGCAACTAGGAGTACCTACTTGCAACTTTGGAATGCTTGAATATTCGATTGTGAGTTGAATTTTTTGGGGTAAAGAATATCGTCAAATAAACTGTTCTCGTCGGTCTAAATGGGTAAAATTGGCTCGACGCGATTCTTTACCCCCAAAATTCTACTCACAATCGAACTTTCACGCATCCTGAATCGCAAGCATCTCGAGTTCAAGATCACATGTAAAAAATCTCAGCTACCATAAACTTATCTGGGTTTATCACTGGTCTGAGTGGGGAAGGCCAACCAAAGAAAATAAAGTGCATTGAAATCGGTTAATAAACATGAGAGCTAGAGTCCGGTCTATTTAGATATAGCAAGAGACGGGGTACAGTGGGTTGGAGTAAATACGGATGGGGCCCACCATTCGAAAGATCCCGATCTCAGATACTATGTATACAAAAATTTCACCGAAATTGCTTCATAAACACCGAAAATATGGTCCGGTCAAGACATTTTTGGTTATAGCTCAGGTCAGGGAACATCGAGGGAAGAGTGTGACCTAGTGTTGGAAAGGTCTAGACCTCAGGTACAACATACTAAAATTTAAAGAAAAAACATCGTCTAGTTTTCGAAATATTCGAAATTGAAATATCGAAAATCGATTTTTCGATTAATCGGACCTTTGATTAAATCGGACGGGTTTGGGATGGCTTAAATTTGGACGGATTTGGGGGGCTTAAATTTTCCTTTAATCGAAAGCTCTTAGACCCAGCTATAACATACTAAAGTTTGAGATCAATGTGATTCTGCCCTTAACCCAAACAGAAATATGATCGTATTTGCGCAACTCAAAAACGTAACGCACACATGAGTTAAATGCCCTGCTCAGGCGATCTTTTGTCTCAACACTGGCACTGAAAAATAATTCAGCCCCATAGGTGAGGAAAGGAATAATTAGAAGAGCTCTAATAAGTAGGAGTCTGGTACCTTGTGGTGTGAAAATTTGGAGACGTCTAAGAGTGCGCAAGGTATGGAAAGCCTTCCTACAAATCTCAGCCGCATAGTCGGTCCAAGTAAGGGTTTAATTGAAAATGATTCCCAAATTTTTGACTAGATATTTGTAAATGTTTGTGAATTCCCATTTACGAAATGCACATAAATCTCGTAGAATTCACAAAAGAGTTTGTAGAAGTTTGTATTTTTTTCACAAACCTTGTTTGAAACATGATCACTTCAGAAACATTTTTCTGTTCTTTTTCTTCGTGATTGTTAGAACAGAAAAATGTTCGTAAAATTTTGTCATTTGTTCGTAAAGTTTTTGGAGTTTCCGAAAAAAAGTTTGTGGTAAAAAATTAAAACTTTTACAAACATTTTAGTGATTTATTAAAAAGATGTTCTTGAACAAAACAAAACTTCAAAAATCACAAAAAAAATAATCATTTTGACAAATTTTTGACAGAAGGTTTTAAACACAAATAAATGCAAAAAAATGCATTGCTTTCATAAACATTTCTCTCAGTGTAATAGGACTATAATCCACGCAACTAAATTGTACTTGTAGTTTAGATAAAATTTCCATATTTATAGAGTAGCTCCCAATAGCCTCATGTCTCTTGTATTTTTGTTTTTTTTTTCTTTTTTTTTCTCTGAAATAGAAGTCAACATCTGAATAAAATGAGCAATATTCTTACCTTGAATTCTTCTCAAATCCACCATGTATTCGTTGCGAGAATGTTGAACACCTTCTTGTGTACCCAGAGTCCTGAATTTGTGATTGGTGAGATCGCCCGGTCGATATCCCGGTGCTGTAATATCATCCACATTCTGCAACAATAAGAAAAATAAATCAATAGATCAATCAATTTCGTGAGGGAAAGAGGTGATTTTGTAAAGTAAATGGCATGTTACTCTCAAAACAGACATGAATGAATCTATTTTGGAATGTGGGCTGCTTGATGACAGAATAGATGAGAATTTATGGGTGCGATTTCTATCATCAAGTGTTTGGTTTTCCTTTAGCACACAATAAAATACTACAAAATTCCCATTGAGATGTTTGATAATGCATAACATCCCAATGACATTTTTCTCCCTTCGCTCTTTAACAAATTGATGGTACAATAATAATAATAATTCCATAATGTTTTGCTTAATACATTCAATGTCTATGTGGATAGATATTATTGTAATAGCCATCTGCTCAACCCCAACCGCTTTTCCAATACACTCCTCTGATTCACAAGGGGCAGTTCACTAGTGAATACAGAACAGTATTTTGCGAATAATGCAGTATACACATAGAACTGGTCTTTCTAATCCTATAAAAATAATTTAGATCCTCCGAGTTCTCTGATTGGCTGGATCTTGAAAGTATACAAACCTGGCTAACACAAGGTAAGCTATCACTTAAATTATGCTCTTAAATAATAACTTAAGCCAAGTTCATAAATTTAGTTCTTAATAAGTACTTATTAAGTACTTAATTAAGGTTTTTTTTTGAGCAAAAGTAGCGACATCTGGTGGCAAAAAGTGGAAACTGGAATAGAGAATGCGATAGATACATGTTAACCATTGGTTAGAAAGAGATGAAAGATTTGACATTTCAGAAAACATAACCAGAAAATGTTAGTAAGCACGTGAAGTGTCTATAAAGTTTTCTTTCTTTTAGTCGCAAATTTATAAATAGTGAATTTCCGTGAAATTAACTTAACATTCTTCTTTGCATTTTAATGTGGTAAGTACATATAACTCAAGGTTCTCCCCGTAGTCCCTATACCTTGTAATCCTGAAATGTTACTAAGTCCACAAGTATCCCAAAATCTATTAAATTTTTCCTTTTATGCTTTCAACTTGCGATACGGAAGCTTAAATTTCCAATAACTGACCCATTTTTTGTTAAATCCTCTCTTCAGTGCGTGATCCGGGAGTGTAAATTACCCACAAAATTACCAAATTTTGACGAATCCTCTCTCCAGTCCCACTCGCGTAATCCGAGAGCCGGAAGTGCATAACTTCATGGAGTCCCATAAAGTCATGTTTCGGGAGTCTACTTTTTCAAAAGTTTTGAATATTATTAATTTTTTATTTGATCGTTCCTTTCATTTTTTGTTCCAGATGCATCTTAAACATTTCTCAGGAGAAATTTGAGGACAACAAGAGTTCCATCCAGCAATACTCGCAACTGGAGAAAAAGTGTTGTGCCGGACAATATAACAAAGCTGCGGTAGCAACATGTTCATCTTGCCAATTAGGCCAATTAAGCAAAAGTGTAATTTTGACTTTTATTTCAGAAATAAACAATATGAGGAATTAAAAATACATGTTTTATATGCATTAGGGAAACTCCTTAAAAAGCGCTTAGTTGAAAGTACTTAATTAAGTACTTAGTTAAAATACTTTTCGTGTCCTTAATACAAACTACTTAATTAAGGACCTTAACAAAGACCTTAATTAAGTACTTAGTCTTAAGGCTGAGTCATGCCATATTAGTTTCACTACTCACCACAAAGCGCTGACGTTTGTCTCATTTTCATATATTTTTTAAATAGTTGTATGTTCTACAACTCCTTAAAATTAAGTCATTGAGTTAAGAACATATTAAGTACTTAATAAGTAATTAATGTGTTAGCCGGGAAGTTCCAATCAGCCAATTTCTCGCGAAAATCTGGAATATTTTGAAGATGTGCCTGGAGATAATTCATCAAGATTTCCCGGGTATATCCATGGAACAAATCTTCCAGTTATCTATTAATTTTGCCCAGATTTTCTGGGAAATTTATAGGAAATTTCCCGAGAAAAGTGGGAACAAGTTCAAAATATGGATCTGCGCACGGACTAATCATGCGCGCTGCGCGCAGGGGCGAGGGAACAAAATCGACTTTTGCGCGCAAGATTCACTGTTTCCGCGCAATTTCTTTTTTTTGCGCGCAAACTCTTTTTAACGCGAGAAAACATTTTAAAAAAATACAAATATATATAATTAATATATATAAATATAAAAATTAAAATATAAGTATACGCTACATATACAATATCTAAGCCCAACACATTCTTATAAAACTATATAAGAATGTCTAAAAATATGTTCAGTTTTTGTCTCTAATAATAACATAAAATGTTTAATAGATGGCTAGATTATTTCTCGAATGTTTTCCAAATGGTCAAGTTAGTATTTTTTAATACTTTCACATACTATTTTCGTGTAATTTGGGCAATTTTTAGAAATAAGACAACTATAATTCAGAATTTTGTTAAATACTAGTGAAAATTTTTTAAGCAAAACCCTCTTGGCATTAGAAAGTACAATGACTTATACGTAATATTTTTCATTAGAGTGAAAAGTAAACTTCAGATTTTCTAAGACATTGGGTTTTAGTAGCAGGACTTTTTTTAAAAATAAGTAAAATATATATGATAAACCTCTTATCCGCTATAGAATTGATTTCATCATCATTTTCAACCAGTGCGACTCGGATTGCTTTTAAAAATCATTTATTAAATTTAAAGCAGAATTGAAAAAATTCTTGAATGGATGAGCTTAAAAGCCCCATACTCGGCTTGTAAAATCTCTGCAAAGTTGACCATTGGCAAGTTTTTTGAGACTCACTCTAAGCCATTGATATGAGCAAGTAATAAAAAAACACTGGGATAGGAATTCTTTATAATCAATGCAAAAATGAGTAATAGAAATTTAATTCGCATAATTTTTTATTCATCGGAATACAAAAAAAATCATCTGATTATAAAAAATATATAAATAAAAATACCGCTATATTTTTTGATAATTTTAAATCATTTTCCAATTAAAATAATAAAATAATTCAATTTAAATATTGTGATGGTTTATTAAATATTCTGAATATTAAATAACTGGACAAAACCGAATAGAGAATATCAACTTTGCCTTAGTGAAACGCCCCTTTCGATCATCTACGTAAGTCATTAAACTCAGGTGTGTTTTGTGCCAATATCTTCACAGCTTCTTAATGCAATCGTCGCATTTAATGTTGTATGGATATTGAGCTAAATTTAAATCAAAGGAAGAAATATGAAATCCCACTTCACTACGCTAAAAATATTTCTGTGAATTAATGAGTGATGTTGTGCGATGGGGCAAGCGCCAGAAATTACCAATTTCGTATATCCCATTAACTCAATTTACACTCGATAAACATTTTGGTCAATGAGCGTGGGATTTTTCTCCCATAAAAGGCACTCTCCACTAATTTGATTTCGGAAGAAATGTTTCACACATTTGTCACTAATTTACTACTTATCAGATACACATGTCCATAAAAAATTGATACAATGTTTTGTAAGAAAGTAAAATTTCATGTTTTCCTTTTTAATTAATTTATTGGGCCAAACATGGAAAATATTAAATATAAAACAAAAAGACAATAATATAATAATAAAAAAAAATTAAGAAAATAATCACCATGAAGTTTCATTTTGATTCAAAGTGATAAAAGTCTTTTGTGTTTGCTCAAGCCAGATTACTATTATTAAGCATCATGTCCACAGTTTCATTCATATTGAAAGTCATTATCAAGATGATTGAGAGCAGATTGTTCAATTTGTATTTTGATTTTACCTTTTATAGGAAATTGTCTTCAATGGTAATTTTCACTTCATTCACGTGAAGAGATAATTGAGAAAATTACTGACTTATTGAGGACCATAATCGGAATATAAAATATACGATCTTGTCAAAGATAAGTAAACGGATCATTAAGCTTTCATTACTTTTAGGATAAAAACATATTGACCGTTAAATCTTCAGAGTAACTATTTTATTTCTGGGATCAAACACGACGGACAGTTGCAGTGCATTTTGGAATTCAAGGGTTACGTTAAATCCTAGAATGATCTCTAAACCGAAATTTAGCGGCCTAATCTTGAAAATTCTTACTAACCTAAGTTCATCTAGATTTTAGCCTGAATTACGTAGCAGGTGTCTCGGTTAATCTAAACCGCCTATACCCAATTTAAATTACCAATATATTGCAGCCTTCAACTTAAAACTCAAACGACTAAGTATAATCGATCTTAGCAATGTACCAATTACCTTTGCGATGAATTTCTTTATTATTGAGACTTTTATTCAACTACTTCCAGATGGATTGATCATGTATAGCCTACAGATGATTGCGTGTTAAAGTTATGGTTATTGGCTTTATGAAAGAGATAGATTTTTCTCCAACATCTCAAAAGCTTTATGATAGCATGCAACATTACATGGGATTTATAGTGAGACGAAAGTGTTTTTCCTGTACAAAATAGGATTGGAGTGTGCGTCCTACATCAATGTTACAGTACAAGGGGAGAGTCCATAAAATAACTCTGAAGAAGACACGAGATGAACTCTGAGGAATGCCTCAGCCAACGTCCAAAGAGATCACAATGGTATCATAGTTAGAATGCAATCTTCATTCCATCGATACTTGTCGTGTGTGTCACACTAATCGCAGTCTTCATTGTCTCTCTGGCAGGATGAGACTCTTGCGTGGTGCATGATTGCCTGCCACAGTAATTGTCATGCTTCAATTGAACCACCCATGGAAGTGACAATGGAACTGCGTGTTCCTATAAATTATCTTTCCTGACCATCATAATGACATAGAAAATGTCGTACTCAGTCGTGGAAATGTCCGTGTTATATCAAAAGAAGATTAATTTGGGAATTCCTTTGGAAATCTTAAAGAATTCTTGAAACATTTCCGAGAAATTCCCTAGATATTCCCAAAAAATTCCCTAGATATTCCTAAAGCATTCCGTAGTTATTCCTTAGGAAATCTTAAAGAATTCTTGAGACCCTTCCGAGGAATTCCCTATATATTCCTAAAACATTCCGTAGTTATTCCTTAGGAATTCTGTAGGTTTTCTTAAGGAGTTCCGTAGGTATTTCTATAAGGAATTCTGCAGGTATTAATAAGAAATTGCATAGTGGTTCCTTTAAGGAGTTCGAGTATGTATTCCTATAAGAAAGTCCGTATGCGTTCCTATATGGGAATCCATTAGTGTTACTAAGGAATTCCGCACGTATTCTTAAAGACTTCCTTATGTATTCTTATAAGAACTCACATAGGAATTCCTAATGGAAATTTCATAAGTGTCCTTAAGGAATTGCATAGGAGTTCCTATAATCACTACTGTAGGCATTTTTAGTGTACCTATAGTGAATTCTGTATATGTTCCTAAGGAATTGCGTAGGAGATACTATATAAGAGCCCTATAAAGAATTCCGTATAGTGTTCCTAAGGTATTGCGTAGATATTACTATAAGGAATTCTGTAGATTTTTCTACAAGGAATTCCGTAAGAGTTCCTATATGGAATTCCTTCAGTGTTACTAAGGAAATCTTCATAAGAACATCTACGGAATTCCTTATAGGAATTTCTTATAGGAAATATGTGTTTCTTAGGAATTCTGTAAGGGTTTCTTAGGAATTTCGAAATTATTCATAGGGAAATTCAGGTATTCCTATAAAAAGTTCCGTAGGTGTTCTTATAAGGAATTCCGTAAGTGTTCCTAAGTAATTGCGTAGGTCTACCGATAAGAAATACCGTAAGAGATCCCACACGGAATTTCGTAAGTCTTATTAATGAGTTCCGTACGTATTTCTCAGGAATTCCGCAAATATTCAGAAGAAATTCAGTAGGTATTCCTAACAAATTCCATAGACATTCCTAAAGAATTTCCTAAGTATTCCTAAAGAATTCCAAAGATATTTCCAGGGCACTCCGTGGTAAACCGTTAAGAAAGATGCAAATACATTTCTATATTTGTTCGTATACCTTTCCGCGGCAATAGCATGAAATTTTTCTCGTCGCAAAAACCCTGTGGATTTTTCTTATAGGGATGCCACATAATCACCACTGATTCACTCCTTATTCTTCTCCCTTCCCTAACAACTGATTGGGCGAACACTCGAGTCACCTAGCTAAAATATATTCTCAAGTTAATAGCAGCGAACTTTGGAAGAAATGAAGGGAAGGCAAAATTGAAAATTATTATTAGTGTTTGCTTAAGGAACATAAGGTGACTCGTGACCATCACAAAGAAGTGCATGTTGACCGAGGAATTTATTTACAATTCTCGTTTTTTTTCCTATCGGTATCTCCTGCTTCTTCTTCTTCAACCGTCATAACCGCGATTCACATACACTCTAAAGTGTTAAACTTGAATCAGAAGAAATAGTGAATGAAATAGTGCTTTTTTCACGTCATTACCAAATGGAGACAGGAAGGAAAAAAAAAGAAGAAAGATCAGCTACAATTCATTTTAATGTTTCTGGCGATGGATTTCAAGATGGATAATATTGAAGAGGCTGAAAAGCAATATAAAAAGCATTTTTATGAACTTCTGACTTCTGCATGTGCCGAAGATCGGTGAGACAATAAAAAGGGAAGCCGATACTCGCTCATGCTGTAATCTTTTACCAGAGAGAGGAGGAAATTAAATAAGCCTGCAGTGTGTGAACTAAAAGTGCCTATAACTTTTCTCCACATTGCCAAATGGACTCCACCCGAATTGCTTATATTTAGCCTTTGAGATGAAAAGCCATTTATTACCTCAAGCCGATAGAGATTTACTCATTCTGAAACTGCCTGGTCGATGCCCGTTTATATACGATAAGAATATAATGGATTTATTACAAAATAATTACGAATGGGAGTCCACTTTCGCCCATATTGCCAAGACTGTTCTCATATTCGCCGCAACTGTTCCTATTTTCGCCGTTATTCTTTTTTCTTTGAATTCCTTACTGGCTTATAAAACAAAACAGAGTAATAAACTATAACATCTTCAGTTCCTGAAGTGTAAATTGAAAATATATAAGGTTTCTTGAAACTATGAGATTTCCTTTTTTTCTTCGAACAGTTCCCAATTCGCCATGAGTGTTCTCATTTCCTGGTAAAGAACGCAGGGCTACGCAATCGGATTTTCTTTCATTTAAAAAAAAAATCGTCCTTGTCAAAACGAACAGAAAAGTTGTGTAAGTCGCAGAATAAAAATTAATAGGGATATATACTCATTTAGCTGATTTATGTAGGATTAAAATATGGCGCATTTAATTTAAAATAACAGAAAAAATGTGTTCCTTTTTCGAGTGACCTTCTATAGGCTCCATAAGTCTTTCCATATTCGCCACAAGTGTTCTCAAATTTCGCCGGAACCGTTCCTATTTTAACTATTTTAATTTGTTAATGTGGCATCCGAGTGGAAATAAATTAATAGTTGGGTGAGGGTGAACTGAACTGAACGTTTATTCATTCGTTGGTTTATATACCTTTGCGATCCTAAAATGAGGACCGCTACTTCATAGTCCTAATGGACTTTGCATCTAATTGTGGATCTTCTCCAATGGAAAGTACATTGAACCCTCTTTGATCTTTGTCTCATACATTTCAGTTAATGGCTCTAAATAATTTTAAGAAATCGTGAAAATAAACAGAGAATGATAAATTGTAAAATCTGAAGTTTCTTAGGTGTATAATTCACAATAAGGAAGATTTTCCCAGAACTATAAAAATTATAGTTCTCAAATTGTAACATTAACAGTTCCAAAATAGTTCCCAATTTATGGGGACTCTTCTTATTTCGTGAGAGCGGACCGCAGCGTCATTTATTTGGATTTTAAATTTAATTTAACAAATTGGTTAAGTCCTTTACGAAAAAATCAGAATTGATACACATTGACAGTAAAATGCTCACAGTATTTCGTTAATTTACGCATTTTCATTGGAATTCTTACGCAAATTTTCCATTACCGCATTACCTTATGGCGATAAACGGTGAGCAAAAAAAATGGAACGAGAAATTAATCGTACAGTTTTTTTGCTCACCGTTCATCCTTTTCTCGTTTTATTTATTCAATTTTCTCATAATATTTTCACCTAGTGCCACCGAGTATGAGATAAGGTAATACGGTAATAGAAATTTTTTCCGTAAGAATTGCAATGAAAATGCGTAAACTAACGAAGTACGGCGAGGCCACGGCAAACATTTTAGTGTCAATGTGATTCTGCCCTAAGTTATACGAGAAAGAAAAATAATACGGCATCACTCACTAATGTATATGTATTAAAAATATCAAAGATTTATCTAAAAATTCAAAATGACTGAAAAAATGTGTACCCTCTTTTCAGGGTGACTTTTCACGTAGTCTTAGTGACAGATCTCACATTTGCCACGACTGTCCTCAAATTCGCCGCAACTGTTTCTATTTTCGCCGTAAGTTGACCTTTCCGTTTCTATTTATTTGTTGAAAGAGTTGCAAGTATATAATTGTACTTTCTGAGTGATTTGTATATATTTCTCTATAGTTTTTCTTTAAACGTTACGATTTACCCTATCTAATGAAAATGTCCTGAATGAAAACGTATTGAACAAAGTTTCAAAGCAAAAACAATTTAAGTCAGAAAATCTCTACCATATAAACGGACGCATTTCCTAAGAATTCTACACTTAACCCCGTTAAATGCCTTTCTCTTCTAGGATTCCCTACCATTCTCTCTGCTGAGTGACTAATCTCACCGCCAAATTCCACAAAAGTCTCTAAATAACACGCTTCAGAACTTCTGATAGATAAACTTACATTGTAGAATGTAGAGTGTGAATTGTATTTGTCCAGTTGGATGAAATGGTTTTCTAGCTATCGCACTTCTATTAGCCAGAGTCTTCCTTGTTTAGTGTAAGATCAAGTGGTGGACCGAAATTCAAAGTATGGATTACAACAAAGAACACTCAATATTCTGTTTACCTTTCTCACTTTACCATCACGATAAACAATCCTTGTGGGCTTGATTGCATGCCAAGAGAAAAAGTGTTGTGTTACACATTTGTTTTCTTATCACAAGGAAAACAATGGTGCATCCTGTCTCTTGCCCAACTTAGAAAAAAAAGAGTACATCTCCCTTTCAAGTGCGCCAATGGAGACCCTTATGTACCCCATGTCTCTTGTGGGATGAGACAACATGCAATGAAAGTGAATGTTTGCGTCCAAGAAACCGGGGGGTCATGAGAGAATAATAGAGTGTAAGGAATGCTACTCCTTCTCCAACAGTCGCCCCTCAAATTATTTTATAGTGCAGTGTACAAACAATGCCGCCCACTTCTTCTAAAGTCACATGAAAACAGCGTGAGACATTTAAGACACCTCTCTGATGCAATCATTGATTAAAATTTGTGACATTTCAGATCCTATTTTTGGAATAAAAACGAAAAATAAAAGTTTATACCTCCGGCACACCTTTTAGTTTAGGAAAATTTCACGAAATCAAAATTCACAACTCTTACATTCTTAGGCATTTTGCACGTGTCTGTCTCAGTCTTTCGCATCCATCTTCTTCTTCTTTTGAACGTCACAGCAAATTTAATTAGTTCGAAATGTTCGCAAAATGTTTTTGAGACAGAAAGGGATGTGAATTTTGATTTCATGAAATTTTACTGACCTAAAAATTTAACAAAATCAAAATTCATATCCCCTTCTTTCTCACTCGTTTTGCGTATGTCTATCTCATTCTTTCATACTCCAAAATTCAATTAAATTGAATTTGTTGTGATGTATAAAAGAAGAAGAAGAGAGCAAAAGAATGAAATAGACTGAAAAATGTGTGAGAAAGAAGGGGGATGTGAATTTTGTCTTCATGAAATTTTCCTGATATAAATGTTGTGCCGGAGCCATTAGGAAATAAAATTACTATATTGGATTATTTTAAAACCGGAGATATACTTAGATCAGGTTAGGGTAGGGATAATTCTTACATCGCAAATTCGGTTAATAAATTGTTAATTTGCTTTCATAATTACTAAACCGTAACCTTATTTAGGCATATTGTCTTTTATTCCTTAATCCTCTCATTCAGTAATAACCTTCCCGAATTGAGAATTCTCTCCGGTTGAGATCTTTCCTTTACCGAATCGAAGATATATCAGAGAGCACTTACCTAAAAACCCGTTGGAAGTTCGAAAATTTAAAAAAAAACTAACGAGTTACACAAAAGTGAGCAAGTTCATGAAAAGGACATTAATCTTAATAAAATTGCAATTCAAACCTTCTGCCATCCTGATATTCCACAAACCTACACAAAAATTCACTTTTTGCAGCAAACGTTTGCGTTTGCACACTGTTGTTGACATTTTTGACGATTGAAGTGTGAAGAATATAGAAATTCGAAATGGCAGAACAATCAGCGCTAAAGCGGTGGGCATATGAACTTACACTTTAGGCTTCCGGTAATTTTCAAATACTTTTGGCTTGGCTATGGAGTGGCTTTGTCTCTTCGAAAGGTTATTAACGAAGGTACTTCGAAAGGTTATAACAGAGCCTCGCCTACTTTGAAGGCGTCTTCGAAATCTTAGAGTTTTTTTTTTCGAAAATGTCACAAATGGCGCTGACAAGCTTAAAGTTGTCAAAGTATTTCAAATGCAACGACCAAACGTTTTCACTGATAGAGTGAACTCATCAATTATGGACGTGATACACTTAGGGTAAGTGTGCCAAATTTCGGCATAGTTGCATATAAGCACCGAAGTCCTAAGCTTGAAATGCAATATTTTTAATTCATATTGATATTTTTTGTTACTTCCTTTTCGGGAAGGTTGTGTGGAACCTTGAAAACTAGTTTATTATCTTTGTTTTCTTTAAATCACTTCCTAAAATATTGAAAAATTAATAAAAATATGGGCATTTCTTTGGGTAGTATTCCGGCCACTTTGACTGAAATACCGACCACCTTCTTTGTGACCACCTTTTGTGAAGCAACGGATAGAAAATTTCAAAACGTCAAACGGAACGAGTTTAATACGTTTATATGACCCACAAGCCCCGAGATCTTTCGTGTAATTTGTCCTGAAAACCTGAAGAGTAGCATCTCAAATTTACGCGCAGATTCCCGTAGCAATTTGCCCTTCCTAAACTCTTCCAAGGCCTTTTCCATATCATCATTTTCGTAGAAGCTATAGTTTTTTTCTCTGGACATTGTAGAACTCAGAAATTGAAAAAAAAACACATAAAATGAATAAGAAATTTAGGAAAGCAAAAGATGTTGCCGGAATAGGCAACATCTTTTGCATCGGAGAGACGCTCACAAAGTATATAATTTTTTACGTGAAATACAGAATCCAGCTGGGAAATGTTACCCGAAATTTAAAGATTGGTTCACTATTAACATAAACAGAAACAATCTTTAATGAAAACTAATCAATTTTGATGAAAAACACTGAAGGAAAACCTTTTGCACTTCACCACAAATCGTAAGACTGCTAGAAACACAATCGATCTGTTACATTTTTTGTAAGACTCTTTCCACACTGAGTTTTACAACGCAATTTAAATTCAAATTATACCTAAAATTTAACTGTCTTTGTGTTAATACATCCTAAAATGAATAAATATTTAAAAGCAAAATAAATTAATTGACTATTCGAAGATAACATACTTTTAATTAATTTATTTCCATGGACGAAATTACACTCAAAGTGGCCGAAATTAGAAGCTGGCCGAAATTTGGCACACTTCCCCTATAGAAGGCTTGCAAAAATCTTAAATTTTTACCTACAACAGACTTCGAAAATCATAAAAGTAGCATTTTATGATGTGATAACCAATCCTTCCTCAGTAGTGGTCAAATTGTGATATCTCCCAGAATTCTTAAGAAAGAACTTTTATATCTTTTTCATCTGGAAATTGATCTCAAGTAATTCAGTAATTCTCCAAAAACATCGATAATAATAAATAAATCTACATCTATAATGTAATTCTGTGTAAAACACCATTTACAAAATTTCACTTAAAATTTCCCACACGAAATATGATGAAATGGAAAGTCAAAATCATCTGTAAAATTTTACGTGGGCTTTGTAACTTGAAACAATAAAATATTGAAGTCTCTTTTTTACAGCGGTATTAGGTGTTATTATTCAAAGGTATCCAATTTATACTTCCTTGAGTTCCAATCACTCAATCAAAATGAAATTTCGTTTTGATATACTGAAATGTCACATTTGAATTTCATATTTTTAAATGATTGTGATGTTGATTTGAAAGGTATGTACTTGAAAAAATTTTCAACATATAACAAAAGAGAGCTTGAAACTATTGTTGAATTATAAAGCAAGTTCATCAATTTGATGCCACCAAAGTGGGAGGAAAATTGTGATCGATGATCTTCCTCCTTTTCTGACTTCTGTTTTCTATGTTATAAAGAAATTTAAATTCTGTATTTTATGCGTTGTCTTCCATTGCAGTTGGTTGAGTTTACAATAAAAATACCACTAGAATATCTATAAATATAAAATAATTTCCATATTCTTGGCACAATATCTCTCTTTCTTCCTCTTTGGGCCAGTCCTTTTGCCATTCTCTGTCACTCTCAATTGTTAATGTGAAATATGAATTTATTGCGAGTAAAGACGGGAGCACGTTTTCTATCTCTTCGAATGTGCAACAAGTTTAGTAGAGGAAGGCATTCAGACTTCGCACACACTCTGCCTTCGAACACTTTATATTTTTCCCAGGGGCCCATCAAGCCTAATAAAAAGTGAAGCAATTTTTGACTTTTTCTTTGAAAAAATTTGCAGATATTGCACCGCGACTTAAACAAATTTGCTTGTAATTCTTGTATTATTTTGGCGAACATTATGAAATATGTATTTTCAGATAGCTTTCAATGTAGGATTTCGAAATATATCAGACTAATAAGTCAATTCTCTTTAGGAAAAAACTTGCCAGTAGTCTTCAGTGCCTCTAGGCAAAAACGTATGGAAAAACGAAAAGTCGAGAGGCCCCTGATTTTTCCCATATTCTTTTAATGAATCTAACCTAATACATTTTCTTTAAAAAAAAAAAAAAACTAGATCATCTTTATTACAGGAACATGGGAAAAATATGAAATGTTCGAAGCCAAATTCTGTACGAAGCCTGAAAACCTTCCCCCTATAAAAGAATATTTGATTTGTGTCTAGCAAGAAAAACGGTCATGTTTGACTTTGGGTCTCGTCGTACAAATTTCCTGTCTGATACAATCATGAAAGAATTCTTGAGAATTACTACAGCATAAGATAAACTTGCCCAGGGAATTCTTACTTGCACTGAATGTACCACACTGCGAGAGAGTTATTTAAGAAGGGAAATTTGTTTCGTTTTTCCTCTGGCCCTATAGAATCATATGCCTCATCATCATTAATATCCCTCACTGTGCACCATCATTATTGCCGTTTAATTGATTTCACTGTAATTGTAAAGCCTGTGAATTTATCCAGATATTTAGTCTACAGGGCGTTCAATGAACTTCTATGCAAGATTTTAAGTGTAAACAGTTTAGAGACGAAGATTTTGATATGTGAATGCATCACTCTCTTCTATTTCCTCTCTTTCATAAACATACTTCTCTTTATCACTTGAGGAATGCAGAGTATTGAGGGTGTTTAGAGAATATCATGATAACATTTTTGATCACCTCTTGGAAGAAATATCTATTGTCTTATGATGTGCCCGATGTCCCTATCTTATTAAAATGCTGATTTTGTGAAAGGCAATATGAATATAATCAATTTGATTCATTTTTCACCGACCTGGAAGTCAAATGGTAAGAGATATTGACTTTTAGTCTTCAGTGACCCCCACATAAGTCAATATTATCTGTAAACCTTTTGTTCTATACTTTTTTCATTGTTTTTTATTGAGCCAGGCATTTTTTTTTACATTTTCTCATGTGATTTTCAGATAGTTCAGACGGGCATTTCGTCCATATAAACCCTTAACCGGTAAATTCGCCATTTTGAATTTTTCAAGTTCAAAGTGAAACTGATCTGAAAACGTATTTCTTAACCGATTTGGTTAAATTTAGATTCTTTTGAAAGGTCTTAAAATTCCCAACCTGTCTGCATAGGTCTCAATCCGTAATGAATCGGTAAAGTACATGTATCAATTTTGTCAATAAGCAAATACGTATAAGATTGAGTATTTCAATTCGCAGAAAGTAGTTTGTGAAATCGTGAAATCACCATAAAAATTAGCGAGTTGCTTAGAATTGGATATTACTCGCTACAACTCTGTGTAAAAGAATCCTTTGAAAAAAATCGTTTTAAGTCCTATTTAAATCCGATTTTGGTAATACGGATAATCGAGTTTTACAAATTTTGAATAGTTTTTTTAAGTGAATAAATTCGAATTAAAACCTGTTGGGCAGGGAACAAGAATCAAAAAATTGATAAAAAATATTCTCAAGTGCCTAAGCTTAAACCTGGCGGCCCTGGCGTATTTCGTAAATTGATAGCTTGGTAAGACAACCAAGAAGATTTTTCTTGTCAAGAAAATGCTGGGACATTTATCAAGGATTAAATGGGAAATGCTCTTTCCGGGTCTCCAACGCTTTTTCTTGCAATTTGGACAAATGTGGAAAGTTTGAGAGATTTCCTTAAAGCTCTTCTAAGGAAATTTTTCTCTTTTTCAGGACTTTGGCTTTCGGGATTTTAGTTTTTCAGGACTTTGGCTTTCGGGATTTTAGCTTTTCCGGACTTTGGCTTTCTGGATTTTTAGCTTTTCCGGACTTTGGCTTTCGGGATTTTAGCTTTTCAGGACTTTGGCTTTCGGGATTGTAGCTTTCCAGGACTTTGGCTCTCGGGATTTTAGCTTTTCGGAACTTTGGCTTTCGGGATTTTAGTTTTCCAGGACTTTGGCTTTCGGGACTTTACATTTCCAAGACTTTGGCTTTCGAGATTTTAGCTTTTCAGGACTTTGGCTTTTGGGATTTTAGCTTTTTAGGACTTTGGCTTTCGGGATTGTAGCTTTCCAGGACTTTGGCTCTCGGGATTTTAGCTTTTCGGAACTTTGGCTTTCGGGATTTTAGCTTTCCAGGACTTTGGCTTTCGGGATTTTAGCTTTTCAGGACTTTGGCTTTCTGGATTTTAGTTTTTCAGGACTTTGGATTTCGGAATTTTAGCTTTTCTGGACTTTGGCTTTCAGGATTTTAGCTTTTCAGGACTTTGGCTTTTGGGATTTAAGTTCTTCAGGACTTTGGATTTCGGGATTTTAGCTTTTCAGGACATTGGCTTTCGGGATTTTAGTTTTTCAGGACTTCGGCTTTCCGGATTTTAGCTTTTCAGGACTTTGGCTTTCGGGATTTTAGCTTTCCAGGACTTTGGCTTTCGGGTTTTCTTGCTTTTCAGGACTTTGGCTTTCTGGATTTTATCTTTCCAGGACTTTGGCTTTCGGGATTTTAGCTTTCCAGGATTTTGGATTTCGGGATTTTAGCTTTTCAGGACTTTGGCTTTCTGGATTTTATCTTTCCAGGACTTTGGCTTTCGGGATTTTAGCTTTCCAAGACTTTAGCTTTCGAGATTTTTGCTCTTCAGGACTTTGGCTTTCGGGATTTTAGCTTTCCAGGACTTTGGCTTTCGGGATTTTAGCTTTCCAGGACTTTGGCTTTCGGGATTTTAGCTTTTCGGGACTTTGGATTTCGGGATTTTAGCCTTTTCGGGATTTTGATTAGGACCATAGTGAAAGATATCTCCAGTAGAAATTTAAAATCTTGTTCTATTTATCTAGAAATCTTGACGTAGGCCTTATAGAAAACTGAGTCTTATCGTTATGTAATTCAGCTTCACAATAAATTTTTGGATCATTTAAAAATAGAAGAAAAAGAATATTCAATGGTGCCCCAATTCAAAGGTGTATATTTTGAATTTTTCATTTTGCAGGTGATATTTTTTCCAGGTTCCCCTAATGATATATTCGATTGAAATAGATGGAATAGTATTGGAAATGATTTGGAAAATCAAAAAACTCATTTTGTTGATTTTTATAGTAAGCCGAGACACATACCATAAAAACTAAAAGTGTGTATTTTTTTCTCTGTTTCTACAAGGTTTTTTGACAAAAACAATGGAAATTACCGAAGTAATGACTAGCGCACAATAACTTTTGTTTGTAAACATGTTTTCAAAATTTCCTATGAGAGAGAGCGAGATGACTAGATCTAAATCTCACTCACTCTAATCGAAATGTCAAAAACATGTTTATTAAACAAAAGTTATTGTGCGTTGGGCATAAAATGAATTGAAAATATTGCCTTAACAAAGAAAACAGATTTAAAGCAAGCCGCCTGTTACGTTTCAAGGCAATGCGGTTTGTGTCGTGGCTTTCATTTTGCCAATTTTCCATGCTGAATGTGTCTTAGCTTAGAACTAGAATTTGATGTTTTCCTTCTTATTATTCAAACCAAAGTACTTCTTAAAGACTGCATTCAAGAATTTTCTTGATAAATTTCTTCAGCAATTTGAAAACAAATTCAATTAATTTTCTCGCAACATACAAAAAGCACCATATCGTGAATTTTTGGGAATTATATGCACTTTTCGATTGCGTAATTTTAACTCCATTGGGAGCTCTAGTAGTGAAAATTGTGTTATGATGGGAAGAGTGTAAATCATTTGGAAAAACAGTGGGGAAAATATTTCAACATTCTAACCCATACCCAATCTCAATTTACAATTATTTACGATTCCCGGGGGAAGAGAAAGAAAAAAAATGAAGCACGAGAGAGATTAATAAATGATCAAGTGGAATCTTATTTTATTTTTCAATTCTAGTGTGAGCGAAATAAAAAAAAAACTGACTTCATTGAACTGTGTCAGGCATTGGTGGTATATTTATCAATTGCATTTTGTAAGATAGCGCCTGGATGGTGTGAATTGAAAAAAAAGGCGGCAGCATTTCCAACCACTCTAAACTCTCTTTTCTTTCACCAATTAACTGAATTAGACAAATTAGGAATAATATAGTATTTATGGTTCAGTGGCGTCATTCACAACACGACACGATCGTAAATTCTTCTCTCTCTCTTTATAAGGAAGACACCGTCTGAAAGAAATTAAGTCATATCTCTCAATGTGATTTACAATCAGTCAAACGGCAATTGCGTGAATACCAGAGATTGGACAAAAATTGTTATTCTTCAAGTTGATTGTGAAGTGAAATCAGCCGAAAATTAACATTTCAATAAAATCAACCACCTTAAATTGGTTTACACCGAAAGGAACACAAGAGAAACAGCGAAAGACAAGTGCTACTGCTACGAAATGAAATGAGAAAAGGTGTGAAATTTCTTTTAAATGGAACACATTGTCTCGTTAACTTTTCATTATAGTGTCTGATATACGGTAAAAATAAACAATAATGTTGATCACTCATTTAATGGTTCACCCTTTCCCTTTACACTTTCTTCCAACATCCAACATTACCGCCTTATTCTTGTAATCCAAATGGGATGGAATATACTAACATTCATCAGGGAACCACCTTTCTGCCACTTTAATCAAAATTGTTAATTTTTCAAAATTATTCATCAAATTATAGCCAAAACTTTTTACATTTCAATTGACTTTGAGAAAACTGGTTGAAATTAAAACAATTTCATTGTTAAATCTGTCAAATAGCCATGACACTTTGTTCATCCGTGACACAAACCACAGATTTTTTAGTTGAATATCACGTTGAATATCACGATTTTGCAAGGTTTGATAAATTTGACAGATTTGACACTTTGATTTCGTTCTCTTTAACTTCAAAATACGAAAACATTGATTTTTTTCATTTTTTCATTTTTTTTATCTGAGTCTCAGAATTATTTCTCAGGCGATTATTTTAACGAAAAGAAACATCCTAAACCTTTAAAAACAATTGTTAAACACTCTAAAAACATTATCGATCTTAAGGCTTCTACACATTTCAAGCAATTTTCGTCAAAGTCTAACATTTTGACGTAAATATAACTCCACAATACCAAAATCTAGACCAGAGGCGTGCAAGAACCGTTGAAACCGAATGAACGTCAAATAAAACATATACGTCAATGGTTAAAAAGCTACCAGAACAAACTTATTTTGACGTTTATTTGGTTTCAACGATTCTTGCACACCTCTGATCTAAACCTTTTCTTGATTATTATTTAATCTTGGCCTCCGAATTCAAGCGATTTTCATTAAAAAAAATATCTTAAGGAACTTAAAAAAATTAGGAAACCACAGACACGTTCTCGTATAAAGAACTCAACATAAAAAGAGCAAGTTTAGTTAAAATCTGTCATTTTTCCGTAATTTTGACTTTTCAATACCAAAATCTTAATTTTCTAATGATTCTCATTTTTATCAGAACTTAAGAATTCATGAGATTCTTTTAATGAAAAGAAACATTGTAAAGAACCTTTAAAAAATATGATAGACCATATAAAACTTTATCGATCTAAAGGCCCCTTATATATTGATAGCAATTTTCATAAAAAGATAGCATTTTGGCAGAAGTTTGACTTTGCAATATCAAAAGCTTGATTTTTTCTTCATTATTATTTTTATCATGACCTCAGAATGATTTTAACTATTTTACAGGACGAATAATTATCAAACATTCCAGTACTCTTCCTATCAATATTGCGTAAAAATTATCTTTTAAAAACTTTGTTATTTCCGTCCTTAGGTTATTAATTCAATAAACTGATTTTGGTTCTTTAAGATTTCGATCCATTCCGGATTTTGACCCATTCAGGATTTGGGCCAATTTGGTATTTTGACCCATTTGGGATTTGGCCTATTCGGGATTTTGACCCAATCCAGGTTTTGGACAATTCCGGATTTAGCCCATTCCAGATTTTAGTCCATTCGGGATTTTCGCTCAATTAGGATTTTTAACAATTCCGGATTTTGGCCCGTCTCAGATTTTAGTCTATTTGGGATTTTGGTCCATTTGGGATTTTAGTCCAATCAGGATTTTGGACAATTCCGGATTTTGGCCCCTTCCAGATTTTAGTCCAATCGGGATTTTGGCTCAATCAGGATTTCGAACAATTCCGGACTTTGGCCCATTACAGATTTTAGTCTATTAGGGATTTTGTTTGTCCCATTCGGGATTTTAGTTCAATCAGGATTTTGGAAAATTCCGGATTTTTGCCCATTCCGGATTTTAGTCTATTCGGGATTTTGGCCCAATCAGACTTTTGGACAATTTTAGATTTTGTCCCATTCCAGATTGTAGTCCAATCGGTATTTTGGCTCAATTAGGATTTCGAACAATTCCAGATTTTGGCCCATTACAGATTTTAGTCTATTTGGGATTTTGGCCCATTCGGGATTTTAGTACAATCAGGATTTTGGACAATTACGGATTTTGGCCTATTCCAGATTTTAGTCTATTTGGGATTTTGTTTGACCCATTCAGGATTTTAGTCCAATCAAGATTTTGGAAAATTCCGGATTTTAGCCCATTCCAGGTTTTGGTCTATCAGGGATTTTGGCTCAATCAGGATTTCGAACAATTCCGGATTTTGACCCATTACAGATTTTAGTCTATTTGGAATTTTGTTTGTCCCATTCGGGATTTTAGTCCAATCAGAATTTTGGACAATTCCGGATTTTGGCTTATCCCAGATTTTTGTGCATTCGGGATTTTGGCCCATTTCAGATTTTAGTCCATTCGAGATTTTGGCAGTAGTATTGAAAAGTAGTAAATTTGAGAAGTAGTATAGTTTGAACAGTAGTATGTAGTAGCGTTATGAGTCAGAAAAGTGGAAGAAACTACAGAACATAGGAAAAAAATTTGCATTTGAAAGGAAAATATTGAAACTACTTCGGCACATCAGTGGATATCTTAATTTGACCATCATCTCAATGAAAATTCTGAGCCCTCATTGGACCAAAAGTACAAAAGGTATAAATCAAACAAAACCCATTTATTATTTGTCAACGAGGCTGAAAGTGATCAATCTACCCTAAATAATTTTAAATAAAAAAGGGACACACACATTTCTCTATACATGTTACTTTTGATCTTGAGATGAGATTGACCCCAATCCAAAAGAATTCTTCAGAAAACATTTATTTCTCCACTTGACGATGGACAAGAGGATCATCATTGAAATTGGATGGTCGTAAAAACAACCGAAAACCAATAAAGTGTCACATCATTTAAATTAGAATGGACAGCGAGAGACATGGGACCTCATCCCATGCTACAAGCAGTAGTTTTATTTCCAGTGTGAGATCACACAAGGGGACCCATAAATTACTTATATAAAATAGGAGGATCATAGCATTTCATGTTATTGGAGCAATTTTCAGCTGTCGCTACACCATTTATTTTTCATTCATTCTCTTTTCATTCGCCCAACACTCTCCTCATCACACTTGGAAATACCAAAACCCCATCGCACAGCATCCACTCATGTCATCTTCAGTTCCCGCCAAATGAGAATTATGGGATGTGAAATGATAAATTAATGAAAATTATCTGCTTTCTCAGATTAATTACATACAATTTTCAGGGTGTGTGACTGACAAGAGAAATAAAGAATTATTCCAGCAATCTCACATGATATTATTTCATGCCATTTTCGAGACAGAAAAATCTCGTGGCATAATTGCTCTGCTTCTAAATAAAGATCCTTTTCTTTCCACAAGGTAAGGCAAAAAGACAGGGGAGTTATTACAACTTACGCACTTGGGATTTATTAATAAAGCAAAAAAAAATCAAGAAAAAAAACTTTCAAAAAAATGATTGTTATTTTACTTTGGAAGGTTAGTTATTTCAAGAACCAAATAAAACGCAGCATGACATCATCTGCAATTGCGAATTATTTAGCAAAATTTCTTAGAAGTGTCTAATTCCCAATTTATCTTTACACACTTTGCACAAGTCAAGCAAATCAAAACAATAAATTTCAAACTATATAGTGATTCTAAGAAAATTTACGTATAATATTCTCAAATAGAAAATGTGAGAGAAATTATTATTTAATCTATGACAAATCAACTATAAGAGATAGTAATTTTCTTCGTTAACCCTTTCATGAAAATGAGTGTAGCTTAATATGAAGGAATTAGAATAGGTGTATCCAACTCCGGACAGCTTGCAATTTCGCCCACTTTTTTATTCCTCAAATTTAAATGAATTCTTAGTTTTTGCGCAAAAAATTAAAAAAAAAAATATCGCTTCGACGAATGAGATGATGGAAGAATTCCGGAAGGGCAAGGGACTATGAAAATCAAGGTGGGCGAAATATGCCACCAAAGCTATGTCCACATTTTTATTAATTTTAAAATGTATTAAGAAAGATAAACTGTCTATAAGGTTCCGAGTAACATACCTTAAAAAGAAGTAACTCTTACTTATTAGATTTATAATTCCTCCTCGGAAAATCCCTGCAAATCCTTAGATTTTCCTCTAGATGAAAATTAAAATTCAGTGGAGATTTATACAAAGTTGCCCTGGTTTGCTCAGCTACGTAAAAAATTTTGACACTTATGTACGGTGCATTTTCACCGGAAAAAGAATCTTTTTGGACTATTTAGAATCGATAAAAATCCGATTCTTGTGGATGATTACAAACTATAAGGATGTTCAAATCTAGGATATTTTTTGCATGATCCCAATTAACTCCTGAGCTAAGATATTTTTGGTCAAAAATCGTGAATTTTCGATTTTCTGCTTCCCTGCAGATATCCTGACTTTTTTTTAAATATTTTTAGACCAGAATAAGAAAAAACCTCTCAGGGCCAATAAGTGTGATAACTAACAAATACAGATTGCATAAATTCGAAAAACATTTTTTTCTTAAATTTTCAAAAAACTTGTTCAAACTTTATGGGTACTCTCGTCCCCAAAAATCTAGAGGTCAAATGTAAGGTTATCCCGCCAATGCCTGCCATTTGCTTTTTGACACCAACCTTGTAAGAAAATTTCAAGCGGGAGCGACATTTTTGCCAATATGGCCGATAATTTTGACATTTGGGAGCGCGGAAGATTGCTTTCAGGGAAGTTTTTCCTGTTTTTCCTGATTTTAATGAATTGTGATTGTCGAGGAAGTGTTTTTTAGGCTCTTGAGAAAGCTTAATGTGTCTACAATAACATCGTGTTGAGAGAAATGTGTTTTAAAGTGTTATTGTGTGAAATATTTTGGGGAATCTGTTAGCAAGCAGGAGCTGGGTGTCCTTTTTAGCACTTCCTGGACATCCCACAAGATGCTGGTCAATAATTCTTCTTGTTTTAGTGATCAACATTGTAAAGGAGTCATTTGACACGCAAAAATAAACCACAAAATTGATATTATTGGCTTTTGGAAAATTGAAGTTTGTCTCCTTTTCGTTCTTTTGGGACGAGAGTACCCATGAATTTTCCAATTTCCCAGAGGCGGAAAAAATTCTTTCTATACAAAAGTATCATATTTGACCACTAAGACTTACAATAAAGTGAGTTTAACTGAAATTCATTCGCTGGATATGTTGTGGTTCGGAAAGAGTTAAGCATTGAAATATAAACGCTAATGATAAACTGGCCCAATGTACTTTTTCATGGATTTTTCTTGTGTTCACCGCCGGCAGTGAAAAGGATCACCCTGAGATGAAAACTCATTTTCCGATGCTCAGAGCTTTCGGTCCCGATATGAACCTTCAGTGATCGATTAAACGTTCTCGATTAAATCGATTAAATTATTAAGTACCGCAGATGTGGGTCATTTTGTATTTCGCAGTTTGGGCGATTGTCTTGATACAAGAGTTTCAAAATTGTCAATGTTGAACCCCTATATTTAGGTAATCATTTAACCTAGGTCGGACTATGTATAAGTTCTGAAAAGGTCTTGACATCAGTTAAAACAGACTAAAATGTCAGCTCAATTGGATGACTTTTAAGTTTTGACAGTTATTCAAAATGGCGAATAGAAGAGAAATCAAGATTGCCGACCAGACGCTAAGTCCGTTTTCTTTCGTTAAGTCTGTGTTGTTTTTTAGTAGAAATTATTGATTTTTGGTATTTATTTATATTTTTTATTTGGTTTTATTCGTTTCTTGTTAACAATCAACCATAGAAACAATGAAAGTGTTTGTTCATCGTTTAGTTTCGGAGGTCGAAATCAACGCTAAGACGGCGAAGAACGTATTGGTGGAAAATCAACTGATCTGAACTGCTTGATTTTTTCATTATTATCAGAAGTGGGATTTATTAAACAGGTTCCTTTTAAATTAGTTTTGTTTCTTAAACCCAAGTTCGATTTTTTGGTAGCAACCAAGGGTTAATGAAACTCTTTGATTATTTTTTGTGAGACAGAATGATTCCAATTAGTTTTCCGAGAATTTGCCACAAAGTGAAATGTTATTAATTCAACATCAAACATTTAATGTTCAAATTGATTGCTAATCAATTTGTCATTGTATGTCAGATTTAATATTGGAAAATAGTGGAGTTGATGATTTGTGCTAAAACCGTGAGTCAGTGTTTGAAAATCATATACACAGATGGATGAGTAAAAATAGAATTATGCAAGATATTGAGGAAAATTCACTTACATAGGATCTTCGCCTCTGTGAAGTGTAGAATGTTGTGGAATTTCTCAGGCTCTCCACTTGCTCCTCATCATCGTGGTATTCGTCATCGTCATAGGTCCTCTTATCACTGACCCCATGACCCATTCGCGATGACCGTTCATTTGACTTTAGCAGCAGACTCGCCGCTCTGTGTCTGCCAGTGGTAATCGCCTCTCCGGGACTTCCCCGCGGAGAAGCCCTCACCGGCCGGATGGAGGTTGTGTGGTAGTGAATCTCTTCCCGATCCATACGATCGTGATGCCTCGAGTGGCTCCGATCGTGATTTCGACTGTGGCTGCTGTAGCCTTTGCTGTGCTGTGGCCAGCGTTGATGCTTCCTGGCGTCGCTGGACGGGGAGTCTACGCCCCACCACGGCACCTGATGTCTGGCATGAGACGACGTGGGTGATCTGGTGGTCTCCTGTCGCCACCTATGATGATCATAATGGTGCCTCAGTCTGTGATGATGGGTGGCTTCTGTTGGGGAAATAATACTGGCACGTGGAGTGGAGGTTTTGATGTGCAATCTATGCACGGGCTGCCTTAGAGCACGAACTGCCTCCTGGATGCGTTCGCGATCTGTCTTTTCATTGAACAGTGGCCTCTTGTGACGGTGAGCAGCTGTAAAATTGCCACGATCATCAACACCCGATTGCAACTGATGATGGTGATGCCGGTGCTCGTGGTAGTGATTGTGGCTGTGCTGGTGACTTTGAGGGTGATGACCACATTCACTGCCGGTCATCAGCCACAGGAGCAGTATCACAATATTGAAAATGGATGAATGAGGTTGATTTGTAATCATTTTTTACTTGATCCCTCCTTCTTCAATCAATTCACGTACTTCTTCTTCCCTCGTTCTTTTCTTCCAAACCACCGTCAAATCGCGTCTTCCGCGTCTTTTCAGCCTGGCTTTCGTCAACTTCAAGATGTTTCACCGTTGTGCAATCCCCCTTTTTTGGAGGAACACCAGAATACAGCAACAACAACAAAAAGAACCAAAAAGACCACGACAACAAAATTCTCTCTCCTCCAGCTGCTTTCTTTCGACCGTTGTTTGTTGTCTCTCAGAAGAAGTAATTCACCAGAAGAAATTTTATTTTTTCAACGACAATACCTCCTTTTTCTGAAGCTCCAGAAACTCATGTAATTCACGAGAATTAACATCTTCCCCCACTTTCATTCACTGGCAATCTCTTTGGGTGTTGAAATAGCAAATATATCATGGGAGTACACTTGCACAAAAATTGTCACTTTTTTCAGGTGAAAATTTTTCTCACTTTGCCACACACTTGCAGTTGCTTCTTTTACTTCTTAAATAGATAAGATATCTCTCTCACTTTTTTTTGTATATTGTCTCTGATTTTTTTTATTTAAACTTTTTTTTTATATCACTTCTTTGACAACACTATTAAAATGTGTCTCGCCACACTTTTATTTCGATTCCTCCTCTTTGACTCTGTTCAAGCATTCTCTCCTTCGTTAGCACCAAGTACACCACATTTTTTGGATACTTTATGAACAATTTAATTGTGTCTCCAAGTGAGACCGTATAGTACAGGGTACGTCAAAAAATCTTGGACGGATTTAGTCAAATATATTAAGACGTTATTGCAAATAACCACGGTCAATACTTCAACCGAAATTCATCTAGCATCGAGCGCCATCTTCACGACCTTTTACTCTAAAAATCGATCTGGTGGAAAGAGATCGATTAGAGTTCTTTGTAGTTAAAAACAATTGGAACGTTTAATCCAGTCAGTGTAGGGACCAGTATAGGTGCTAAATATTAACTTTGAAAATTATGGAAAATAAACCTGGTACATACGGGTTTCAGACATAAGTTATCAGAGTTTATCGTCTCTAATTGCCTATCAGAAAAAAAATTGGAAAAATTCTTTCCAAATAATAAATTAGATTAAAAAAAAACTACGAAAATTGATTGTTATTTAGGATTTCGATACCTTCGGAATAAAAGACTAAACCTTCAGCCTGAAAATCGTGTTACTCGGGTAACGCAATAACGGTTTAGTCCAGTTCCCGAAAAAAGAAATTTTAATAGGTTTCCAAAATCTAATGGGTCATGTGCCCTTAGGGTCTAATTCTAATCTTAAGTCATTTTTTTTTAAATGCCTAATGAAAAATTAGAGAAGTGAAACCATATGGCATCTAATCACAAGCCCGCATTACAAGAAACTGGGATTGGCCCCGAACTATCGTTAGTCCGTCTACAACTTAAAACCCAACAACGGTTTTTCAAAGTCAAAGGCTTAAACAGCTCTAGAGAGCGTATTTCTCAACCTTTCCAACGAGCCCAATAACGTTTGGGCTCGATGGAAAGCTCTGGTCTAGGAATTTCTGACAAGACTGAGTCGGTTCCAATCAATTATGAACCGATAATAAACGGATTCATAATCAATAATACATTTATATTAGAAAATCAACTGTATTAATCCTAAGTTATTTGGTCGGTCTTTTGAGTGATTCAATCTGTTCAATAAATCGGTTATGAACCAGTAAAGTAAAGACCATCCTTGAGTTCTAGAAACAAAGAAAAGCTTACGAAAAGGAGGGTGTCAAAGTTACCCACACTTATATGGGCTTCAGACCAAAGGCTTTGCTATTTGACTTAATTCGTCTAAATCCTTACCAGGCATGGTTTGTTAGGAAAATGTTGTTTAGGATTGGATATCAAAGACAAATGATCCGTTAGATTTTGAAAAATCAATAAAATTGCTTGTTATTTAGATTTGTGAGACCTTCAGGAACTGGGCCGAAGCCAGCATTACGGTGTAGAATTATTGTCACGAGTTCAAACATTTCGCAAAGCATGGGAAGCATTGCCTCACCTTTTAGTTGATTTCTACAGTTTACTATAACCTGCCGTTTGAAAAGATAAACTTTCTCTGTAGTTAAGGTAAATATAAGAGCTGTTATCCGCTTTTACAAATAGACTTATATGGGCTTCAGACTTAAGGTTAATCCATATGGATTAACAACTCATCTTTCAAACAAGACACAATTTCTGGATTTTTTGTTGATAAACATTATTGTTATATTAACGGTCAGTGATCCATCAGATTTTGAATAATTATTGCTATTGCTTGTAGTTTAAAACTTGGAGACTTACAGGAAGTGGGCTAAGCATCTGGTCTGAAGTCCATACTACTTAGGCCTTAACTATTTGCTCTGATCCTCGAGAACATTTTCCCTGTAAGATTTGGGGATAAGAGATCAGCCCAAAAAACTACGAGTTCAGGACCATTGAATGTTCTTTGCATACATTTTTTAACTTTATTGACCAGAAGGGGGATTCTGTAACAGTATGACAATGTCATATGATAAATTTGTGTTGTAAAATTCGGAAGCAGGACAACATAAAAGTCTAGTGAGCATCGAATGTCCATAGGAAGGAGCTCTAAGAAGCTTTTAGTAACTCATATAAGTCGCATTTATAATTAATTCTTCAGGATTTACCATATATGCAGAATTTTGATTTTGTCATGACATTGTCACACTGTTACAGAATTCCCCTAGAGAAAGCCGTTTTTCTCAATATAGTCTTGTAGGATACTCAAACAAAGATGTTGTGGAACCAAAATTCTTACAATCTGCCTACAGCGCTCTTGGTTCGTCACTGAGACTTTTAAAAGTAAAGTAGTGCACTCTTAGGGCCCAAATAGACTCAGGCTAATTTCGAGAATATTTAGTTTATGATATTTTGCAGTAAAGGATTAGGTAAAGGAAATTTATGCGAAGGACTTCTAAAATCAATAATCAAAAACATTCAGTATATGACAGTTTGGGATAAATCTCTACTACCAAATCTTACAAGTTAAATATTCTCGACAATGAGCCTGAGTTTATTTGGGCCCCTAGGGGTTTAAGAGCTTCTACAGGAATTTCACCACAATATCCTCATTATAAGCCTTTTAAAGGTACATTAAAATACTTATCAGTCTTGGTTCTATAATACAGTTATTTTACTTCTGGAGCGCCAAATTGGAAAACACAAGCCGACGTAATATAATTAACGAGGCGGGGATTCCGGAAATCGTCGGGAAAATACAATTCACTCAGGCAAACTCATCAACTTTTTCCAGAGCTTTCGGCTCGGTCTCCAAACCTTCATCAGTGGTCAAGTCTTTCAAAAGTTCTCTCAGAATGGGGGAACTTTTTTTTACAATTTTATAGGATTTCTCCAAAACCGTTTTTCACAATTTTCTTCCCTTTTCTTCTTTCTTGGGCTTTTTTGAGGTACCCAACAGCTTGTATTCGTCCACATTGTGCTTTTTGGGCTAAATATTCTCAAGGACCAGCCTGAATCTTTTATGATTTCACAAATACTACACGTTTATATCTCATTATTTGTTATTTTTTAATCATTTTAGCTGAGTTTCATTCAATAATATTTGTGGTGGAATAAGTCTTGACCCAATGAGAACAACTCCTGGAGTAATAGTGGTATTTAAATGAAAAATTAACATGTTTTTTTAGCACTTTACTGTTCTCTAGTGCTTCTGCATTATCGACTTTTCTTTATATTGGTTCATGTCTCGATTATTTTCCCCAGAACCACTACAAAGAAGAGTCGATTATGTAGAAGCACTTGAGAACAGTAAAGCGCTAGAAAAACATGTTCAGTTTTCATTGGAATAGCTCCATAATGCTTATCAGATCAAAAATCCCTACCTAAAATCGCTAAAACGTAATGGATTATTTATGTAGTAGAGCGCTCACTTTATTATTTAACTGTTCTGGATTTGAACGACCTTTAGGTAAGGTAAGATACTACAAATTTTCAGGCATTAAATGTTTTCAAATCACATCAATTACTTCACTGCACTCAACATTGGATGGAATTTAAAAAGAAAAGTCTAAGTCGGATATTGCGCCATATTACTATAATTGCTATAATTATTATTATTATTGAAGAAAGACATAAAAATTACTCATTCTGCTCTAAAGTTGGCTAAATACTGTCCGGTATATTTTGACGTACCCTGTACTCGAGTTGAATGAGTAGCAAGAAAGGCAAATGGGCTTATTTAAATTTACGATTTATGATTAACTCTTTGCTTTGTCCTCTCTTCTTCCTCGTGGTCTTTCCCCGTTTTTTGCAGACCTCTTTTAATTAATCTCGAACACACAAAAGATATAGAGTCACAATTGAAAGTTTAAAACATTTGTCACTCAATAAATTAGCACATATTAATAATGTTTCAATTTTCCACACTCACCAACTCACCATATTCAATTCATTTTATTATTACAATATTCCTCGTTCGATGATTACAATTCCAAGTACTTTGGGAATTTTATATATAGATACCGATACATACGATGATCAGACTAAACACTTAGGCACTAAATATGTTCGTCCAGACACACACTATTCCACCACCCACTAAAATTGGCCTATTTCAACTTAGTATATCTTTCGAAATGCACCAATCTTTCACTATAAATGTTTCATTTGAATTTTTCCAAACACACGCAATATTATTGGAAGAAAATGTCCATAGAGTCTTAGCACATTATCTTCTTATTTCTCGCAGAAATTCAACTTCAACGAGACGCACTCGATGCTGGATGCTTTTATATCCAAAACGTGTCTTAAGTCCTAGACGTTGATAGAGATGAAGATAAAATTTTATAGAGACACTTTAGTATAAATTGTCAGTCTGCTTGACGAATATCCATCATCGCAGATGCAAATGAATATCACTGAGAGACTCACTAAAAGATTTATGTACTTTATGCATAGCATTTATCCTAAAATGACTCACAATCTCTTGTTTCGCCCCCAAAAAGAGCTAAACGGTGAAAGAAATGAAAGCATTTTAAAATGGAATTGCACAAAATTTCTGTAAACATTTTAAATGTAAGGAAGTATGGAGCACTTCTGATGAATGTTCTTTAAGGTTTACCCATTCAGTTGATGTTGGAAAACGGATACAAAACGATCTCATCAAGACTTATTGTCCATACATGTCAATGACATTGAAATTATTTAAAGGTCATTTGAAGGTCAATTGAACAAAAATCCTTAAAACACAAGTTATTGTAACAGACGCCAAAGTTTCACATCAAATTTTCCTTCCTAAAATTCGTGAAAATTAGTTGAAAAAATTAGGGAAAAGTTCTCCTAAAAGCAAAAAACCAAACCCACATTGACACCCTGATAGTGATGAGTGCTATGTACCACTTGAACGTCACGATCCCTAAGAGTAATTACGAAAATATTGTTTAGTCGACCACTGAATAAGGTCCACATCGGGACCGAAAGCTCTGGGCAAGACGAAAAAAGTGTTTTCATCTTAGGGTGACCTTTTTTTCACTGGCTAACACCGGAAAGTCCCTCTTAAAACACATATTTCTCGATCAATTCAGACAAAATTAAATGTATATGAAAGTTTAGAATATTTTAAAAAACTAAACTGATGATTCAACAGTAGTGGGTTCCGGTAGTCGTCAGGAAACTAACAATCACTTAGGGAAACACATCAACTATCTCCAGAGCTTTCGGCTCGATCTCCAAGCCTCCATCAGTGGTCAAGTCTTGCAAATATTTCCTCCGAGACTCGTTCAGGGTTTTTGATCAGTATTGTAACAGAGCACGAAAGGGTACAACAAAAAGAAAAAAAGAGGCTACGAATAACTTTTTTCCGTCATAACTTTAACATTTTCGAGTGTAAAAATATATCAACATTTTTTAATGTTAAAATAACACCTTTTGAGGGTAAAATCAACATGAAAAAAGGGTAACTTTAACCCATAATATACCTAAACAGGGTAAAATTTACACCGATTTCGGATCAATATTGCAGGGTAAAATTAACATTTCTGGAATGTTATAACTTTTTCAGATTTCTCTCAGTGAAGGGCGCTGTTTTACACTGTTCTTTAACAATTTTTCTCAACTTCTGGTACTTCTGTGTTAAAGGACAGTGTAAAGTAGTGCCCCCGTTCCCTAATGCCCTGTTACAATAGTGACCAAAAACCCTGAACGAGTTTCAGAGGAAAAATTTGCAAGACTTGACCAATGATGAAGGCTTCAAGACCGAACCGAAAGCTCTGCAGATAGTTGATGTTTCCCTGAGCGATTGTTAGTTTCCTGACGACTTCCGGAACCCCCTACTATTGATTGCATTTCATGTCGGTTTATTCCCGCAATAAAATGATGATTATCCGATTTTTCATTTTTGAATTTTGTGTTATGCCAAATATTATTTACCATTTCAGTTTAATTTAAGACTATTGTAAAATTGTTCGTAAATGTTTGTAAATTCCAACTGGGGACTTACGTTCATAATTCGTGTAACTCACAAAAAAAGTTCGTAAAAGCTTGTAGTTGTTTCACAAACATTGTTTATAACATGAACGCTTGGCGATAATTTTTTATTCTTTTACAAACATTTGGTTGTAAATGTTCGGAAATAGACAGAAGTTCGCAAAAGTTTGTCATTTGTTTGTAAAGTTTTGTCAAACAAAAAGAAATGTACGTCAATCGTTCAAATCGTTCATATTACGAACTTGAGCATTTCTTGCTCTCTTACGAAAATTACCAATAAATGCCAAAATTTTACAAACATTTTTTTTGTGTTTACAAACATTTACAAATAAATCTTTCTAAAAGAACAAAAAATACTCGTCAGGTGATCGTATCACAAACAATGTTTGTGCAAAAGTACAAGCTTTTACGAACTTTTTAGTGGATAATACGATTTACAAACATTTTGTAAGTCTCCAAGAAGAATACTACAAACCTTTACGAACAATTCTCGAAATATTTTTTCTGTGTACAAAGAAATTAGTGTAATTGTTGCAAAATCACAGGAAAATATCTTTACAAAACTGTTCTCTATTGAAAAACCTTTTGTTGAGCCCTTAAACGTTCAAATTCTTATTGAATAATTGATGTCAAAATACACAAAACACTAACAACAAAATAATTTTCAAAAGTGTTAATCTATTCATGTTGCTATCGCTTCCTACACTTCATCTTTCTTTTTCTTTTTTTTTTTTTGTAAATGAACTTAACAAGTTTAAAAATCAATGGAAAATATTCCACTTGAGAGAGGAAGTTCAATTGAATGGTATATACAAAAAAAGTGTGCAGAAGACAAATCGGCAAGCTCAAAAGAATAACTTTTTTGCCCTCCTTCACGCACTCCTTGCGGGAGATTATAATTGAACTCAAAAAGTGATTAATGGGAAAAAACGCTACAATCAACATTTATTGAGACAACGAATAAAAAATCCGCGCTACTTGTCATTCAACATGATGATGAGCAAATATTGCCCTCCCTGATGATACAAAAGGATAGCAAAGCATCTCAGGCTTTGCTAAATGCTCGAATTTATCATTTTGATAAGGAATTTATGAAACAAGTCATAAATATTGTTTATTACAAAACTATGGCTATGTATTTCACGTTCAGCGATCCGTGATTGATTCATAGATCATTTTATAATTTGCTGAAAATCACATAAAGTAAAAAAATAGAAAAAAGTCAAATTTTAATTAATCCTTAGTCGGTAAGCGATGAACACTCGTTAAAATTTGTTCAGGATTCAAAGACCTTTCAAATGCATCCAAATTTGTCCAAATCGGTTAAGAAACAGACTTTCCTGAACCTTTTTAACTTTCAAAATTGAAAAATCAGTTAAAGATAGGTCCCAAGGGAATTAGTTTGTAGACAAAATGTTCGTCTGGTCTTCCAAGAGAATCTATAGTAAGGGTAATGATAGTAGTCAAAGGATCAACATATAGGGGGGGTCTCCGAAAACCCGAGTCGCTATCTCCATCAATTTTCCCTTACAAACGAAAAAACAGACGGATAATCAAGGAATTATATGAGTATATTGCTCTCCCCGTGGAGTTCGAGCACTAGAAGATTATTCGTCAATCTGCGCGACTATACAGTAAATTGCCACCAAGATCATCAGCTCTAGACATTTTCCAGGGTAATAGAAGGCACTATCGCAAATTTAATTGAAGTGCGCGAAGAAGAAGAGATTGAGTCAATTTAGCAATTATGCGTATGTACCACAAAAGTGCCCCAAGATCTTTTTTGCTCACAAGATCCTCGCACAGATTGCACAGAAACTCATTGAGTTAATTGAAAAATTCTCACGACACGCACGCACATCGCTACTATGTTACACTCTCTGAAGCTTGATCTTATCGCCCAAAATGATCGCGATCTCTGCCCGGCTGTCTTCACTTGAGAGAGAGATCACGGCACAATTGATAAACTTGTATAAATATCAAGTGTCTTGCTTGCCACAGCATTAATTGCACACTGTCGTCAATCACTTCATCAGCAATCTCTCCTTCTCACAATCTTATTCCCTTATTCAATTGTCCACCAATAACACTTGATTGTTCAATAGGAATTTTAAATTTTTTTTTGTGGCTAATTAAAATTCCAAAAACGAATATCCTTGTCAATTTGGCAAACTTAAGATGATACCCCCGTCTTGCAATTATTGTTAGCGAACACACACCCCGAGCAAATTTAATGAAGTGATCTCGTCGTGAGCAGAACGTAGACTAAACCAAATTCATGATCGAGCACAGAGTTTAACCGAACCGAAGAGATTCACACACATCTTTCTCTCTTTCCGTACGAACAGTGTGTCGTTTCAGTCTCTTGTACATTATTCTGCATCTTTCGGCATCTTTCCCCAAGATTCTCCTTTTTTTTACACACTCTTCTTATTTTTCGAGTTATCTCTGGTGTATTACCCAGGAGAGGAGGGTAAAATCATCAATAAGATCGTTTTAGTTTATAAGAACGATGATTTTTTCATTGGAAAAATACTTGATTTAAAGGGGTAAGTTGAAGTTTGAATTGGGACACTCTTAATATAGGCTTTGGTTTCTCCTAAAACTATTATTTTAAAGGTGACCCACCCTTCCCTTTATGTTGTAAACGATTTTGTGTATTTTACGGAATGAATCACTTTAGAACGATTTCGAATAGACCGGTAACGTAGGAGAAACATGGGGCAGTTACACACAACTAAACTTTCATTCCAGATTTATTTTCTAAATTGTAAACCAATTTGAAACATATTCAAATTAGGTGTTCTTAGTTTCTCTTGAGTATTATCTATAGGGTAAGTGTGCCAAATTTCGACAAGTCTCAAGTTTGAAATGTAATATTTTTAATACAAATTGATTTTTTTGTCACTGTTTTATAAGGAGTGTTGCTTGGAATCTTATAGACAGTTTATCGTCTTTATTTTCTCTAAAAATCATTCTGAATACATTTTAAAATGAATAAAAATGTAGACATAGCATTGGTGGCCTATTCCGACCACCTCAATTTTCATAGTTCCTTGCCCTTCCGGAATTCTTCCAACGTCTTTTTCAGATAATCTTGCTCGTCGAAACTATATTTTTTTCTTATTTTTTTTGCATTGTATAATCTCTATAGAGTATACCAAAAATAAAAATTCACGAAAATTTGAGGAACAAAAAATGTGGCCGGAATTGCAAGCTGACCGGAATTTGGTACACTTATCTTATATGAAAACACAGCACAATTGCTAAATTTATTATCCCAAATATTTCCAAAAGTATGCATGCGTAAAACTACCCCATCGCCCCTACCAAAATTTAATTTACCGGATAATTTGCTAGAGAATTTTTTGAAGTAGTAATACCATGAAACGATGAAGTAACTACCCAGAAGGCCACCCGGAAAAAAACCGTAAAGGAAAGATCAATTCTTCTGAAAGCTTTCGATTCGGACATCAAGCCTTCTCAGTGACTGGGGCGGAAAGACTTCCTTTTTATCCGACGCTACTCGGCTTCCATATATGTTTAATTAACCGTCGGAAAAGACGGTTAATTTAACATCCAGGCTTCCTATCTTCAGGATATCTCATTAACTTAATTCAACAATTGGTGAATCTGTTTTGTGTTTGCCTGGACCATCCCCTGATGCGTCGATCTAGTGGTTTTTTTAAGCCTTCTGCCTCTTTTTTACCCACCAATGTACGGTAGGGCACTCAATGGATCCGATGATAGAGTAATCGCTCTATGATGCAAGTGTCTCGAATACGAATCGCATTTAGGTCACCATGATTTTTTTCTGGCGTTAAAGGTGTTCAGGCTGAATTTAGTGAGCTTCACTGAAGTTGATTCAATGAATCATGGGACTGATAATCTCATCCCGTATAAGAAAGAATAATAACACTGGTCTAGAAATCCCCTTGCGGGAAGGCCTAGTTCCTTTATGGAATGTTGTGCCAGCATTACTGTGTTATCACACTTGCACATTAAAATTTTAATATGATTCACATTAATTGTCGCTGGTGAGAGTCCAAATGTGTAATTTGTGTGTTTGAATTATTTTATATTCAAAATTTGATCTATTTGTTAATAAAAAGGTAGACTTGGCCCGCAAAATTTGATATAAATTGATTTATAGCATTAATGCGAAAAATTAATGCGATTTTCTCTTTAATTTTTAAATGTGAAAAATATTTATGCTTTAGGTAAATTTAAACTTATTTTTGCAAGCCAAGTCCACTTCTCTATCAATAAATAGAAAAACCCCAAATATTAAGTGACTCAAAGACACAAACAACATATTTGGACGCTCACAAGCGACAATTAATGTGAATCACATTAAAATTTTAATGTGCAAGTGTGATAACGCCGTTAGAGGATAAAAAGTCGAAATTATATGGGATCGGGAATCTTTGTTTTTCCCATTTTGTTTTTTACACTTTTGTTTTTTCCAGTTTGTCTCTGGAATCTTTGTCTTCTGTAATCTTTGTTTCTTGGAAACTGTGTCTTTATAAATATTGTCTTTCATAAATTTTTCACAAGTATCAAGAATTTTGTCTGTTATACATTTTCCACAAGTGTATTTTATAACTTCCCAAAAATTTCCCTATGCCCTGAGTATTCCCCCTTGCCCCAATGAACGATACTGCTGATAACTTCCCAAAACACAAAAAATTGCTTTGCCCCAAAGGGCGATACTGATAACTTCGCAAAACACAGAAAATTTCCCTTTGCCTTAAAGGGGATACTGATAATTTCCCAAAACACCGAAAATTTTCATACAAACTGCTCTCATTGTGGATTTCGAGCAGTAAATATCATGAGAAAAAGCAAATAAGGATCATAAGCGTATAAATTTTTTTGGTAGGAGGTATACATAATAAATTGTTTAATCACTCACCAATTTCATATAACATCTTGCTCGTGTCACGGTTCATCTTAAACTAAATCCCCTGCCACGTCGTTCCTCGTTTTCCGTTCGAATTGCGCCATCTATTTATCCGCATAGACCATTTCTAAAATATAAAAGTAAATTTCCAAAAAAAATTGTTCGATATTTTCGAAAAATAAAAAAAACATGTTTTTTTAGAAGAGGGAACTAGGTTACGATGAACAGGTTAAAATATTTCTCTAGGGATTATCGATTATCGACTTATGCAGGGGTCATCGAAAATTGGACATCGATATCTCTTATCGTTTTAGGCTAGTATCTAAGGCTAGTAGAATTGCACCTTGGTTTCAGTAAACAATCATTTAAAAGTTTTTATTTTTTGGTTTTTTTTGCTTGTTCTTAATGCTCAATATTTTCTTTATACGATTTTCACTCTAATAAAACTATATATTAAGATGAAAGGATGTTAATGTTTTAATTTAAATAAATTAATATCTATTAATATTGCTCTGTCTTTAAGTTTGATCACTCAAAAGATTTTGAAAAATTTAAATAAAAATATTGGTAAATTTTACATTTTTTTAGCATTTAAGGATAAAATAAATTATTTATTAATTAGGATATTATGAAAAACCGGATAAGTTCAATGTTGATGAAGAATTTGAGGTCGATCAAAGTTAGTATAGCCGAGATGATTACATATGCTGTGACTATTAAAGAACCCACAATCAATAAGAAAACCCAGCTATACAAGAATCAGAAGTGAAATTGAAGAGAAGAAAAAATGAAAATTACATATCGTAAGAAAAATAAACAGCGAGACAGATATTTTACAACACCAAAATTAACTCACAAGTGGTTATATGATACTTTATCCCACCCCCCCTTCACTTGGAAGTTGCATCGTAAATATTGGTTATGCTTCTTTTCAAAATTTTCCGTTAATTTTCAAGTACCCATAAGATACCAGTGTTTGCTCAGAGATGGCGCATTGACAGGGTTGTAATTAGGGGTACAACATTTTTTATCAATTAATTTTTGGAAATATTATTTTTCTTTTACAAAAATAATATTTCCAAAAATAAAAAAAAAAAACTATATAAATGGCGGAAACACTCCATCATAGATTAGTGTATTTCAAAGCGTCATCCAATGGATATGTATATATTATAAGTTTTTGGTTCTTTTCACAATCGATATTTTCATTATCACACAGAATAAGAATACATAATAAATACTGCTCGGCTTAAGTATTCTGAGAGGAATAACTAGCTCTATCTCATGATTGTTTCATAACACAAATGAGCATTAATTACAAGATTGGAATATTAATAGGGTTTAATTTTTTTTGTGTTATATCATATCAACAATCTGCACAAAATATCAATCAGTCATCATTTATCTTGTCTCGTTTATTCGAGACACCATTTACGTTAATATTAACATAATCAAAAAAATAATAATAAAATCTTAGTATTTGAGGAGGAAATGTAAGTAGGTATAAAAAAAGGAACTAATGAAAAAAAATACTGATCTTACTTGCCAACTTCTGCTTTCCCTGGATACCTTTGGTCTTCTCAATACTCTTATCCAAGTCCTGAACGTTCAACAGAAAGAGCCTGGCCTTCTTTGAATGCACACCTATCTTCGAACCAGGCCACTCGGTCGTCTGCATATCCTGAATACTTTGCGACTTAACCTGATTGGCCAGAAATTTTCAGATTCTCCAACAATCATCCGTTAAAGTACTTCCTCAAGATTGTAGGCGTCAATTCGTCAACTTTCGCTCGGTACAACAACTATTCCTCATCAGGAAGAGCATCTCACAGATTATATCAGCTGCGATCGTTTTAGATTCTCAATGGCACCTTTCCACATTGACAGCTCTAGAAAAGCCCATCCATCACAGTCCTAACTATTTACCCCATCCTGATCTTACTATCAACCTCCAACCTGATGTGCTGCATCCCATATGCCCAGGCACGTCAGCCGTCATCGAGAATTGTGCAAGTGCCCTATATCAAACCGGCTCCCTTGCAGATAGGCTAGATGCATCCTTCTTCTTGCTGAAGAAGCTTCAGAGATCTTCTGCAGTCTTCGCACCAGCGGGTGTAGTAATCACGGTAGCACTGACAGTCTCCATGAAGAATTCCACACTGTTTCTGAATATCCTTAATTATTCGCAAGACTTTGAAAAAGAAAGTCTTTAGGGCTTCAACAATTACTACATCACGTTAGGAGCACTTTCACTACTTTTCCTCATTATTTTCTGTGGTCGGTTTTTTTCGCAAAAAAAAATTCTCAGTATCAAGTATCACTAGGATATCTTGCACCGTAAGTTGTAGTGTAAAATTCGTTCTCACCACATGCTACCATTTAATCCAAAGAAAAGCTCTTAATCGTGACATGCGAGGAGTGAAAACATCACAATCAAGTATTTCCGCCTATGCGTTTTCCTCAAAAAAGTGACACTAATCATTTTCATCATCACACACATTTTTCCTACTTAAAATCCTTTGAAGTGAGTGAGCCTGTGATACTTCTGGCGCTCAGATATTTTAGAGTTGAAAAATCGCAGCTCTTCCCGCACCCTTTTCTCTGCGAATAACTTTGCAGCAGGATCAAGAAATGTGAGAAAGTGTGTGTCCTGTTCCATGAAATGTGTCAGATTTTGTTCAGTGGGATAGTTTTTGAATCTGGTTGTTATGTAGGTGACACAAGCTTCCTCCTTGTATGTCTTCAGGAAATGGGCTTGGCCAATTTGCTTCACTCTTTGGCAAAAATATTTGTTTCCCAAAGCACATACATCTTCGAGGAACTTTGTGACGAATGTAGGATTCGCTTCACGATAACTGACACAAATTTCACAATCCAATCTTACTTTGGATGCCAACATATCTGCAGTGAGATTAACTGCGAACATCTCTTCGTCAAAGACGTCTTCATCTGATGGTTCAGCAATGGGTTCTAGATCGACATCGTTTGGCTCAGAATGACCATTCTGCTCAACCTATTCCGCGTTAAAAGAAAACTTTTATTTAATTTGATTACGGATATTTCAGTACAAAACAGGCTATAGGACCAAATTGCTTCAGGTTGTATTAAATGTAAATAATATGTAAAAGATTGATATGACATGTGATATGAAAGCAACTTAAAAGAAATGGTTTGAACATCATTTTAACGGAAACGGTTTGATTGAAGGAATGCTTTATTGTTCCAAAATAATATCTCTATATACAGATAAGTGTACTAACCTAGTAAAACTTGTGATATGAGAAAAATTTAAAGAATGCATTATGAGGAAAGAAAGAAAAGAAAATCAAACGGCTGAGGCCACGCACTTTACAGAAGTAAAATGTCAATTTTCAGTACACCGCGAGGGGCTGATGAATTATATTCTCTTTGTTCACTAGTATTTATTCATCTATGAACATGGGTAGTATACAATAAGAGCTTATAATTAATAAAACCAGCGATAAAGACTTAATTAGACATACATACAACATATTGTCTTCCTGATTAGGTAGAAAAAACAAAACAAATATTTCATAGAAAGTTGAATCATTAAAACAAGTGCATACCTTCATCACGGCCTTAACATGCAGAGTTGGGATAACTCCTGACTGTGCTTTACAGTTGGTGTTATCCAGCAGATTTCCCATCTGCACACATGTCAAAAGCCGCTTCAGGATGGCGCGAAATTGGTAGATCGTGGGGTTCGTGTTGCAGCCAAGCTTAGTTCTTATTTCTCCAAAGAAGAATTCAAGGTGGTCCTGGAGTAGCGGGTATGTGAGAAACCCTCCCTGGGTAAATTCCCTCATTTTTATGCTGATAGCCGGGAGATTTCTCAAGCAAGCCCTCAATCCGATAAACCCAGTCTTTATTTGAGAATCCGAGATTGGCTGCAACTTCTGCGTTTCTCGTGCTTTATCGTGGATCCGGACGTGCAGATCTGTGAAGTATGAAACTGCTTCTTCACAAAATCTTGTGATTTCTTCACAATTCTCATCCACGATAGGTGCCTTGAACCTGTCAATGATTTTTAAGAAAAACTTCATATATAGTAGTTTTCAAACAGTCAAATAATATAGAATCTAATAAACACTAATGACAACCTCAGGTGAAATGATAACTGTCCCCAGGCGATGCATCGCTAGTGTCAAGTGCCGATTATTAGCGATCGAAATTTAAATTTGTACTTTTTTGTCGTTAGTGTCGATAAATTATCGCCATTGATTTATTGACATCTCTGGAGTTTGAAGGGAAATTTAGAGCACATGACAATATTAGAGATTCGATAGTGTCAAATCAATACTAACGAGAACCAAAGTTATCATTTCTCCCCTGAGTGAATAAAAAAATATTTAAGTGAAAATAAAATTTTACCCTTTGTGCGTGCAGTTCTGCGTATTGAGAACGTCGAATGCTCCATTGCAAATTCGCAGAAATTTGGAAGTGGCTTCACTGCCTTCAAACTTAGTCAAACGCAGTTCAACCCTGCAATAATCAATCGCATCTGCGACTGATTTACTGAGCACCTGTGTAGCTAATTGCACATTCATTGCGTTTTGGGAAAACGCGACGTGACTGTCTGTGAGCTTATTGCCTTTGAGACGAATGCCGGCACCACTACTCTGTTGATATTCATGCAGGAGTCGGACATACTCGAACTTAATTTCTTGTCCATTCCCGTCCACAAGCTGGTGATTGGCAAAATGAGTGCGAATCAACTTTACCATGTGACACGGGTCCGGATGCACGAATACTTCTCTCGTAGTACAACCAACTCCATGGTTGATGGTGTAGCAATCGCCGTCGTCTTTCCCAAGATCGCAACCTAGCTTCTTTATTGCACTCAGGTTTACTGGAGCACCGTCAAAAGTGACGCCCAATACTTTAACACCGGTTTTCTCGGATAGACTTATGGCTTCATAAATGAGCTGAGATTTTTCAGGTGCTGCCATTTTGTTAATCGGGAAGTATCCTATTGGGATCTTCCATTGCATGTCAACGGACACTAACATAAAGACCAGCACCTGAGTCGCCTCGCCATTATCACCATCATTTATCATGGCTACACCATTCTCTTCGCAGGCATTTCCTAGAAATGCAAATCCATACACCTTACCGCCGATGATGTCGATATGGCGATGGATGTACATTTCGTCAAAAAGCAACTGGCACCACACAAGTCGATTTTGGTTAGCCATGTAGTTCTGAAGCGATGTAAGGGCTTCGTCCGAGAATCCAGGTTGGCAATCTACGACCTTCAGCCACCTCAAAATGGTGATTTCGCTAGGCAGAATATTCTCCAGCTCACTCCTCAAAAAGCGGTACGCTTTGGGAGAAATGAAGTGCAACTGCACGGCAAAGAATTTCAATTCTTCTTCATATTTTTCGTTGAAGAATTCCCTCTCCCCTCTTGCCAAGATGCGTTCAACAATTTGGCGGATAACTCCACTAAGGGATTCGAGAGAGAAGGATGTCTTGCAACGCTCACATATAATGGCAGTGTTCACAGTGGATTTGCAGGAAGACGATTGCAATTTGGCGATTTTTTCATCGCGTCGTCTTATCTTCATATTAAGAGCCTGATTCTTTTTCTTCAAAACCATCACTTGCTCTTGCAACTTTTGTATTTCATCTTTTAATGTCGTAATTACAGCCTCTGAGTGTGATGGTTGGGGCTCTGTGACTGTGGGCGCCATTTGCAAATCTCGGTCCACTCTGCATTCGCCAGAAATGTCGTCATCAGGGTCAAGCAACCATTCAATTTCCGAATCATTATCATCATAGTCGCTGATGACTAACATCTGGGACTCTAGCTCTAGGGTGCGGGATTCTGGTTCATTACCGATACTTTTTTGAAGATTTTGAACCATCAAATTTTCTTCTAACTCCTCTATTTTATTGAAGTTAGTGTTGTGAGCAATATTGGGTCCAGCTAGCGGGATGGACATTTCCATGTCGTTGTTTATCATCTGAACATCGTTTGATGTTTCAGGGACATCAATATTCTCATGTCTCTCCGTCAAGTCCTATACAAAAAATTATTTTAAGCTGTCTTATTGCAAAAGGTATTACACTGACAATCTTAACCTCTATACAAGTCTTTCAACTTATTGTTTTAGTTAATATAATTATTCGAGGAGAGATGGGACAGTGGGAGAGATGGACCACTTTGCCTCCTGCTTATATCCTGCACACTATCGACACCTCCTTTAGTCTATTTATGCCTTTCAGCATTCTAAAGAAAACACCCCAGTTACAGCTTTCTCTTTAAAATTGTAAGAGAAAATAGAAATTGAATTTTTTGGGTGCCTGAAAAATGGACAATAAATTTTATTTCTCCGTAAGAATACGTATATTTCAAAATGAGGGAGAGTTAAAACAAATTTTTGAGCGAGAATCGGCACAATTCTTTGACAACACTCTGTTTATTTTTCTCTGAAATTAAAGAGTTATTTAGGTATGAACGACTTCTCAACTTTGCTCAGGACTTCGAATTATATTTCGTTTTTATGTTATAATCATGCGGAAAAAACATGAAAAAGGCAACTGACCAGTGGTATTGACGGAGAAAACATAGCCTAAAAAACGAGTTTAAGTGAAAAACAAAACATTGAGTGTCCGGAAACCTCCCGTTTTAATCCAATATCTAGTTTAAACAATTAAGAATAAATTAAGTAAATGTTTAAATTGTTGTTTCATACTGCTCGAACTATATGGAGAGAGCAGAATATATAATCCTTCGATTTTTTCACCCCCCTCCCCCAAGATTTCCACCTTCCACCCCCCGGGAAACCACTTTTCTTAACAAACCTTCACGTTTCAGATGATTTCTGAGAAATGTCGTCACGCTGTTTGTCAGTCTGTCCGTCCGGCTGTCATCAGCTCTAGAGGCTAACCGGTTAGAGATAGCGACTTGGGACCTTCGGGGAACCGTCCCATAAGTCGACCCAAGGATCGTTAACATGCCCCTCAATTTCTCCCACCCCTCCCCTTTCCCTCCAAAACCATATTTTTTGGGATTGCTCAAAAACGCGTCGTGTGATTTTCTCCATTTTTAGTTGTTTTAGAGATTACCCAGGCGGACATCTCATCCATATCCGAAAATCCCGTTAAATCATTCCTAATAACAGCTTTTCAAGGTCAAAAGTTAAAAAGTTTCTAAAGAGCGTATTTATCGAGCGAATGGGTTGATGTTTGGGGTCGTTGGAAAGGTCTTGGAATTTCCGACAAAACTGAATCGGTTCCAATCGGTTCTGAACCGGTTCAAAACCGATAACTGAATTTTATCTGAAAATCAATTCTATTACTTTTAAAACTGTTTTGGGGGATCTTTTGAGTGATTTATGAATCCGTTCAAATCGGTTAAGAACCGGTAAACGGTAAATAATGCGAAATTACTTTTGTGGTATAGCATCTATTATCTATAAATTAAGATAAGATAAGAATTATTCATTTTTCTTCTAATTAATGCAATAAAACAAAATATTTTATTAAAATTTGGGGTGATCCATCTCTCCCTTCTTTTTCTTGAACACCCCAAAATGCAACTTTTTTTTAAACTAAGTTTTCGAGGTAATTGTTAGGATCTGAACTTATTTAATGTTGATATCTTGAATTTAGAGCCTTCACATGATAAACCAGCGATATTAGCTTTTATTTCCTATTAAAAGCAAGTCCGTAATACTCGCTTTTGCAATTAAAAAGAAGTACGACTTACCATTGGAAGGGCGTCCATTGCCAAAGACCGGGCGTATTTGGAACGCTTTGTTTTGGAGATACTTTTCCATGTAACATCTTCTGGTCTGAAATGGAGGCTGCACACGACTTTGCTCGGGTTTACAAGTGAAGCTGGGAGCTTTAGCCGACTTGCCCACATTTCTCTTATCTTCACATTACTTGGAAATCTGTAAGAGAAAATTTTGTCAAAATGTTATAAATACCTAGTCTTTTCGTCATTAACTCAAATTATATTTATTCCTTATTCATTATTCCTTCATTAAAATTTCAATTTGAAGAAAGGGATAACTATATCTGATTTTTGTTTAAAAGGTGAGAAGTAAAATTTCAATTCATGAAATTTCGAAAATCGATAATACTAAAAGTATACTTATATAGGAATGAACTATTTTAAGTGAATTATAAAGAAAATGCTCAAATGGTCTATTTTTTGACAGGTTTCAATTTAGAAAAATTTATCTATCTTACGAAAACATAAATTAAAATATTTATAAAAAATGTGTTATGTATTTTTTAACTAATTTAAAGCAAAATTTTTGGGCTAAAATTGATGATTTTGTCTAAGTAGCATAAAAGAAACTATAAAAATGTTACTTTTAGTTAATGTATTTGATTCACATTGAGGCGAGTATAATGTTTTTTTTTAACATCTCAGTCTATTACATGGTTTTACTAGAGATATTTTTAATCTCTACAGATACTACAGACAACGTTCTAATTTGTACAGAAGATTTCTGACAATTTATATATATATATATATATATATAAATAAATAAATATGTATAAATTTGTATTTTAAGTACCAAAAGAAAAATCGTGAAAATATCATTTTTAACTAACGTTTTTAACCTTCTAAAGCAGGATCCACTTTTAATTAAAACCATTAATCCTTTTAAATTATTCCTATCTTGCAATTGAAAAAAAGTATTTTGTTCTTATTTGACTTCTTATTTGTATAGTATAATCAATTAAAGTAATTAAAGTTAAATCAGATTTTAATTTCGTTCATATTTTGAAAATATAAAAATATTTGGCGAACCTGAGATTTTTTAATTGCATCTTCCACTAAATCTTTCACTTAAATTGAACATACACTTAAGCTAAGCTGAAGCAAATTAAGAATTTAGCGAATTAAGAAGAAAAGTTAATTTACTATTAAAAAAAATAAAAGAATTTTTGTGAGAGACATTACCCCTAATTCATCTCTGGCCAAAGAAATTTTTTTTATCAATTTTCCAATGTTCGACCACATTTTTGACACTCTCTCTCTTAATATTTGGTGAACTTACTAATAATTCTCAGCTCAGTAGAAGTCTGAATTATTTAACTATTTTATGAATAAATCAATTACGGAAAGTTCAGTAAAAAATAAAAGATGTGGGCACAATACCTGTGGAATGATACCCCCAGAGGATTCCGCACGTCGCTGTTGTTGCAGTTTTTCACAACACACTTCATTTCACTCACTTTTTTTCACTGGCCAATCCACGTAAAATGTTTTATTGTTTCTTTGGCCTTTAGTTTTAGATTGATTCTCACTTTTATTAATCTTTTTTTAGCACTTAAACTTTCCACTCGCGAATTTCACAAGAACAACAATAATGCTCCGCGAAGCGACTGTCAAGCGATTATGAGAGTTTGCCGGCAGGTTCGCTAGTGGCGCACCGCTTACGGTGTAAATTTGAATTCTCTATAGAGAATTTGCTAAAATAACGATATTGATAGGGGGGTGCTTTATCCCATAATTCTCATGAGATTACAAAAACTAAATCAATTGCCTGATATACCGATCCTTTTATATATAAGCACAACAAACTAACTCTTGTTGTGTGGTTTCTTTCACTGGATAATCAAGAAATAGCACCACCCGGCACGATAGATTCTTCTATAATGACTTCCACCTTGATCCAATTTCATCTGTCTATCACGATTCCTTTTTTTTTTTCATAATTCCCTCCTATCTAACCACCATCATCTACCATCCAGTCGCTGACACATTGCTATTCACCATATCTCAAAACATTTATAAATGAGTGAAAAAGAAACACCAATATCAATGATACTTTTCATTATTTAAATTCATCAATTGAAGTTGTTATTTAATTTGACTACACAATATATACCTTCACAATAAGACTCTTGAGAACATTAAAAATTATTCACGGAATGCTCTGTGCTACAGAAAGTTCAAAGGTCGCCATAAAACATCTCATATCGCTCTCTGTGTAGGCTATTTAACCATGAGATTTTTAACACAATGTAATATTTTCCAACAGTGTTCCTTCTTTTATTCATAAACCATCATTAACTTCTTCAACTCCTCTATGTATCAATATTTTTAACCCAACTTTCTAAGACATTAACGATTAACTGAGAATTGATCTTGAAACGATAACCATTCAACTCATTCTTTTTTTTTTCCTTCTTCTTGTCCTAAACGCCCATGTCCGGAAAAGAAACACTGAATTCTCTTATTACACACTTATCAATGAATGAAATGCTTTTAAGTAGAGAGGTATTTGTTAACCCTTACATTACGTCTTAAACACATTTTCTTTTTAAACCATATAAAGACAATTGACTACTGACAAGATTATACGGGTTCAACAATTTGCAGAGATTGAAAATTCCCCTAGAAAGTGATGTTTAAATTTAAATTAACAATAAGTCAATTGACTTCTTTCCCATTAAATCAGTTAAAAGTGGGAGGTCAGTGACTAAATGAACAAGGAACTGACTTTAAGCCAGTGTTCTTGAGTGCGATTCTCACAACAAACCAACGTTCTATGAAAAAGGGGTGGCAAAGCGTCCCCGGCTTTGCAAAATCCTCGAACTCGTGACTTAGATGCTATACCTCGAAAGTACTTTCGCATCATTTACCGTTTACCGGTTCTCAGCCGATTTGAACCGATTTGAACTGTTTTGAACCCATTCATAAATCATTCAAAAGATCCTCCAAAATTGTTTTAAAAGTAATAGAATTGATTTTCGGATAAAAATTAGTTACAGTAGACTCTCTCTCAATCGGGCATATGGGGCAAAATGTCATCCAAATTATCGAGAGATTTGGGCGTCAAAATCATTGTAAATTCCACAAAAAGTGCTCAAATATAAGGAATCACCATAAAACAAGAGGAACTACAGCGAATTTGAACAAATTTGCTTTAAAATAAAACGTGAAAATTCTCAACAAAATTTTGCGCCCGATTGAAAAAGAGCCGATTGAGCGTTCAAAACCGATTGGAACCGGTTGTCTTGTCAGAAATTCCAAGACCTTTCCAACGAACGAACCCAAGAATGACCCATTCGTCTGATAAATGCGCTCCCTAGAGCCTTTTTAACATTTCACCTTGAAAAAAGTTTATTGATTCGATTAAGTGGGTCCGTGGGAAAATTATTAAGATTTTGAGCCGAATTCGATATGAAATTGCTGTAGTAAATAGAATAGGATCAGCTAAAGCCTTATGATAAGTTGATTCCTCACAAATACCACATCATTTTTAATCAAGAAAAGAAGGAAGTAGATTCTGAGGAAGATGTGGACTCAGATGATGATTATTTTGATTTTGCTGAATCAGATTCAAAGGCAAGTCAGTACTCTACAGAAGATGAAAGTCCTTTTAGGTGTGAAACCTCCCCACCTAGGCGATCAGCCATAGAACGTCGCCAACCTAGACGTTTGGTCTATGAGTAGGTTGAATAGGTTTATATTTTGAAAACTATGAACATGGCGTAAAACAATGTTAGGCTAAGTGTTGAACTAAAAAAAACAATAATTAAATCTATGGAATTTAAATTCACTTTTTTTTAAAGGGGGAAAAATGTTGTAGATTACTTAAGTTTGAAATTATACATGAATTGTAGCCAACTTCAAGGCAAAAGACGATTCATATAAATAGCGCGCCATTGCTAAAGGTTTCCTCTTTTGCCGTCCAGGCTTCGACAAATAAAGAAGTGTTACCTACAAAAGCCAGTCTTTTACAGTTATTAGGAATGATTCAAGGGTATTTCCATACATGGTCAATTGTCCGACTGGGTAATCTCTAAAACACATCCAAAAATGAAAAAAATTGCACGACGCGTTTTCGAGCAATCCCAAAAACATAGTTTTGGAGGGGAAGGGGGGTGGTTGTAAAATGAGGGACATGTTAACGATCCTTGAGTCGACTTATGGGGGGTCGCCCGAAGAACCCAAGTCCCTATCTCTTACCGTTTGGCTTCTAAAGCTGGCGACAGCCAAAGTGACAGACGGACAAACCGCGTGACGACATTTCTCACGAGACTAAAACTATTAAAAAAAAAACGGCAAATCATTAAAGTCCCCGTCTGACCAGGTAAGCGTGGATTATAGCCTCAATTAAGCCCAATCTTTCATACCTTACTTTTAAGAAGCTTCCATACAAAATGTCCCTTACCAAATTATATGTGAAGGACACTGTTTCGCGTTCATGGTGGTAAGTAGCTGAACTACGAAAATTATGTTACCGACCGTGTTGCTCAGCTGTCAGTGACAAAATGGAATATTTTCTAAAACACTTTATTGTTTTTAAAATTTATGCAAAAATTCTCAATGATTTTAGTGTTTTTTTTTTAATAATAATAAATGTGCGTGGGTGCGTTTCGTCTAGGGAAAAGTGTAGTGGTAACTATAAACAAATTTCCAACCTTAAAATACGTGTTTTTATTTCCTTTTGGGGGTATTTTTTAGGAGAATTTTTTTTCACAACAGTTTTTGCTTTTCTAAAGTGTTAAATCGTACATCCTGGTTAAATAAAACATATCCCTATCTTTATAGCTTCTACCATTTGTATAAAATTCAAAGATGAAATCAGGATGTACAATTGAGAGTTTCATTTCACCGCCATTGACGTACGTGGTAAGATTCAGTCCTTAATTCGGGCCTACCACTCGGATCTTGCCGATGAGGGCTAAAATACAGTGCCCGCTCTCTAATCCTGATCGGCGTAATCCGGACGAGTTATCGACTGTTACATTTAAAATAACTTTAAAGTTATGTATGCATGTGTGTTCAGCAATGAAAATGAATTATCCTGTGATGTTTTTGCTTAAGAAATGAAATGTAATAGCATAGAATTCTCTAATTATGTCTTTTTAATCTTTTTAAAACTTTTATTCTAATTATACTAAAAAAAATTTGTATTATATTTTTGAGACGTTGAACAAATTCAAAAAATGCATCCGGATTACGAAGCGGGCATCTGTCATATTGTCTCCCAATCATCCGGATAACGAAGTGTAGTGCCTAAATCTGGATGGTAATTAATGGCTCAACGCTGGGTCCCCTTACCCTGTGTCAGACGGGTCAGTTGATAAGTTACCCCAAAAAATTGTGTACAGATAATATATTCCATAAAATTGTTCGTAAATGTTTGTAAATTCTCACTGCGGACTTACGAAATGTTCGTGACAGTTAAATGGTAAAAAGTAGCCAATAATTTTTAAACATTCGTTTGAATTTGTGCAAAAATATCAACAAAGTGGTAAAAATTTGACGATCCGAGGAACAGTACCGATCGCTGGTGCTCTTCCCTTATAACCCACTAAAAAGTTCGTAAAAGTTTGTACATTTTCGCAAACATTGTTTGCAACATGTTCGACTTGACGAGTATTTTTCGTTCTAATACAAACATTTGTTCGTACATTTTTATCTGACAAAACTTTACGAACAAATGACAACATTTTACAAACAGTTTTTTGTGTGTTTACGAACATTTACGAACAAATTTTTGTAAAAGAACAAAAAATGCTCGTCAAGTGATCATGTTAACGAACAATGTTTGTGAAAAAGTACAAACTTTTACGAACTTGTTTGTGGGTTATGCGATTCACGAGCATTTCTTAAGTCCCCAATAGAAATTCACAAACATTTACGAACCAATTTACACAATATTTTTTTTCCGTGTAGTAAATTTCGTAAAACACTTCAATATGCATTGTAAACACTCTGAAGATTACACGGTCCTTGAAAGAAGATCGTTTGCTGTTTTTTTTTTCTCAAAGAGAGATCATCAACGTTAAATGCAGTTTAAATCATTTATAATTGCAAATTAATTTCTTAAGCATATTTTGTTCTATTGAATGTTAAACAATCTTTCATAGAAAGATTTATTAAAACTTTTGAATTTACTGACAAATAATCATTATTAATGTTTCTTAAAACAAATTTTTGTAATAAATTCATGATTTTACGATGATAGACTTTTACTGCTCGAACTCAAAGACTATACGTTTAAAAGCCCTCAATTGCAGACTTACTGTCTTACTGTGTCTAGCCTAATTTGAGATTTATTTACTATTTTTTTTTTAATATCAAATGTTAAGAATCAATATTATAAGATGCCTCTTTAATTTTTTAATACCCGTTTATTAATCCAAAAACATGTCTTAGCAGTGTTTTTTTATGTAAAACAAGCATAAACAAAATGAAATATATCTTGTTGGCTCTTGACAATCCAAGAAAATGTATTATATTTCACACATTCAACTTTTGACTGATATCTCTAAAATATCTATTTAGCATATGCAATAAAATTGTGTAAAATTCGTGATCAAAGGCTAGGTGCAGAGATTGATTAGTTAAATAAGAATTTCAGTGATCATGGAATTGGATTATAAAACCCACGTCACGGTTAAACATTTGTTTATGCATCAAATCATTAAGAAAAAACAATTAAAATTGATTTATTGCCTTTCGTGGCTCCCAATGCAAATATTAGAGTGTTTGACTGTCATATTTGTGTAGAAGGTTTTTGGGTAGCTTCCAAAATGAGTCATTAAAGCAGGTGTTAAAGAGAGAGGATTACTAATCACAAAGCTTTGTAACGCTTCGTCAAATTATCGTCAAATTTGACGAAAATTTAACAAAGCTGCATTGCAAACCTTTTTCTCTCACACGGAGGATAGGGTTGAAAAATGAGATTGAGATGAAAGTGATGGTAAAATATAGGTTGTATTTTTCAATCAATTTAAAAATCATGAGAAAATTACTAGACAGAGAGATCAACCACTTGAGTGGCCACTAAATGAAAAATCACATATTGATACACTCAACAATCAGCAGCCAACGAGTCAATTTGAAAATGTGAATTGAGTTATTATGATGCCGATGATCACCAGACCGTAGCATCGGCGATCGATCATAAAATGTCGACGCTAGAAGGAATGATGCTATAACAATCGGTTTAGTGATCACACCTTCTCCGAGGGCTGAAACTCAGTGGCGGACTCACGACCATGAATAATGATTCAATTCCTCAATAGTTGCCCATTCAACCTGCTTATACGAGACCTTCGAGCGTTCAACGATCACAACACAATTTCCATATAATTTTTTTTTAGAAAAAAAAGTCTTTCATTTAGATCAATTTGTCTTTTTTTTCGGTGCATCAACTCCTTTGGGCAGTCATTTGGAAGTTCATGAATAAAGAAACGGCAAAGACAGAAAGACGCGTGCTCAACAATAAAGCCATTCTTCAGAACATCGACAAATTATGATCTTCTGTGTACAACGTGATACTATCACTCCTTCACGCCACTCCATCAATATCTCAGGGACACAAGACAATTTTTCACAAAAGCAATCTTAATTTGAAGCAATAAACCCTTAAAATGAATTATTTTGGGATTTTTGTGAACTATAGGCATAAGTTGCCATAAAAATGTGATTTTTCACCTTAAGGCTATAATTCTTCAAAGAACTACATATACAATTGTATCTATGTCGAGTGAAATATTTCACTCGATAAATTGTATCTGTGTTTTAAGTTTGAATCGCACAGAATTATATAGTGTTGCGGATTTGACCGGAGACCACGACGACAGGGAGGAAAAACAAAGGCCAAGAGATAAACTCAACAACACTTTTATTTACTTCACTATTTCACATGAAATAACACGGGAATCTCGTGCAGCTTAAAAGCGCAGAGTAAGGAATGCGCAAGCAAGATAGCTGCAACACGCTTATTCAGTCACTCCAGCGCGGATGATAAACCCAAGCTCAAACTTAACTGTGAAAGCATAAGTACTCGACTTACTTCATTGCGAGTATAAGTTGCTCACATGAATTATAGGGGTAACTACAAAATTCCATAATGCACGGCACTCAACACCTAAAGAGCGCCGTGCAGCATCCCCTCGGCAAGGTATGCCTCAAAGCAGGTTCGCAACCAGGGGCATGACGTTTCCTATGTTTCCCATGTGTATCTAGCGTGCCGAAAAAAACTTCTGAGTTTATTAGCTATTTTTTGTCATTGTAGATTGAATTAGCAAATAATACAAATACAAAATAAAAGCCAATTTAATATAGAATAGGCAGCCGAAAACCCCAAATTGGAAACCTACGTAGTTTTGAAGATATCACGTGAAATGTGTACGAAAACAGGAAAAAATTTATATTAAAACTGGTCGCATTTTTCAGAGCTAATATCACCCCCCTGTTCGCAACAATAGCCTTGTTTCGGGATTTCTAAAAATTTATCCGGCTATAACGATGTAGGTCAGTGTTTTGTTGATGCGGTGCAATGGTGGAAGCACTGGGACACATTCATGGAAAGTACTCCCCTTACAAAGAGAAAAAATGGCAAAATATGAGGTTTTGTCATTTCGGAATCGTTCTGACGTCCGGTTCCAGTCTCAGACCTAACCTTATTGTAAAAAAAATCAGGAAGGGCTCCACATTGCCGACATCACAGTCCGCTACGAGGATAGGACGGGGCTCTTCAAAGCCCCGTAAGGGCCTTGACAGACCTGAGGATTAGCCGAGAGACGGCTTAGCGTAATTATATTAGAAATAATGGTCAAACTAGATTTCCATAATTTTCCACTAAGTCGTCTCTCGGCTTAAGTCGTAAGTGTGTCTAGGGCATAAGGTAAGCAAAGCAAAGGTTCGCAGTAACGTTCAGAGGGGTACTGCTGATTGTTGTGGACACGCAGGGAGCCATCTTAACAGAAACCATGCAATCATTCAAGCAACTCAGGATTGCATCCAAACGATTGGTGTAATACCCTCTGAACTACGATAGGCGATCAAGACCTCAGGACGATTGGTCCTCCGTTGCACCTTCAAGATTCAAGATTCCAGTCTTGTTTTGTATGTTGCTTGTGTAAAATATGTACTGTTCTCTTACGAGTTATTCGTCTACCTTCTCTTTGGACTGGTAATAACTGGGCACCACCTAACCATCCCAAGGCCCAGGAGGACACAAACAAGAGGAAGACCCAGGCATTTGTGAAGCGAATAGGGGATTGGCAAAAGTCTAAGTATCACTGTAGAAACAGAAAAGAGTAATTTAGCCGTACCCTCCCGTCTTCAAAATAAGACGCTGGGGCCACAAGTAACTAGAAAGTCCAGCGACATATCGCAGCGATTTTGTACGGAGAGCGTTCGTCAGTACAAAGGACACCTAATCTCCATTTTGTACCACAGCACAGACAGTTAATATATCTACGTCCACCTAGAATTGAACTAGGGACCTCTTGTTATCAAGATAGAGGGTTCCCTTGAGCTATGGAGGTTACATTCTTCGTCCGGTCATTAATATGGCCCATCTGATTACCGTGCAGAAAAGGAAGCACAAGGGTCACCCATAATCTCAGCCTGAATATTACGAAGGTTCTAGCATAAAGACAGGAAAAGACAAGGGAACACCCTCCTAGAAACTTCTACCTTTTTGGAGAAACTGAACAATAGCAGCTGAGAAGGAAGACGACGGAATCCTTGAGAATCGTACATGTAACGGTTGCCCTAACTTGCAACTGGTTTCAAGAGTGGTCTACCAAGTTTTCGGTCACGACGCAAGCCTCTAACCTTTAACGTTGACGTATTTTCTGAACAAAGGTCTACAAGAGGAGGAATTATTATATGGTTCGAGAATTAAAGTATTTTCCTTGCCTAGGTTTTCATCTCGTCTTATTTAGAATCGAAAGTAGTGAGGATGGGTTTGACAACGAGCCATGAATCAGGTTCGCTTACATTGCGAACGGTAAACCGATTGAGAACAGGAATAAAGCTGTCGAAGGTTTGTTTACGAATGGGAGTTTTGGACCCGATAAGTCAACCTTCGGTAAGTGCGAGGTGCGGACAACAAGAAACCGTAGAGCATCTCTACAACCCAGAAACGAAAACTCCCTGTTTGAACGCTGTTCAACTTCAGGGTCAAGGGTTCGTTTTAATGTAAATCCTTACGGCGGCGTGTGAAAAAGCGAACGCGGTTGAAGCAATAGTTCTCCTTAGTGGCCACCACTTTCTGAACATTTGGTACGCCGCCAACGTCGCGGCATGTCGAACAGGGAACTCTATCGTTGCTGGGAACTGCGCGACATGTCCGACGATTTGTACTTACAACGATGTTTTAAATGCAAAGACAATACTTTGGATGTGGTTCAGTTCTGGGCTATAACAGTGTAAAATTTCAAGACGACAAAGAAGGAGATCGATCGCAAGTCAATTCTACTCTCAATTCAGGCCATTTATTTAGACCCATTATGCACTCCCCATTCTCCTATTCTATCTTAACACCCAAGGCGGTTAACCTGCTTTATATCATAGTGCTCTGTGTGTGTTCTGATACACACAGTACCGTCTCATTTCACGGTATACCAGCCTCGGTTTGTGGATCTGGGAAGTGAATCATTTAGATCGTTCTGTGCAAACTTTTCACCCTAACGGTATACTTCATGTGAGCAACACAATCCACTATGTTTGACATTGTTGTAGGAATTTCCAAGAGAAGCAGGCGGAGTGATGGGAGTGAATGTTTTGATCTCTCAGTTAACCACTATACAAAGTTGCAAATTGTTCTTCACCAACTTGCTCAATAAAATATTTACAACACGATCTGTACGATCTTTACGATCTCTCATGAAAAATTCCTCATAATGAATTATGTCCTTGTAATATCAAATGAGCCATGTAAATATAACGCGCCTCTCACACTGCATTTTTCCACCAGAATAAATATACGAAAGAATTGTTTTTTTTTTTTTTGGAGTCGCCTCTTGTGCACAATTGGTGCAACCAAAATAAAGTCAACAACAATATGAGACGATCCCCAAACAGATATATACAGAAAACCCGACCAATGTATCCATTAATTTCATACAAACATCACTAGCTATGTCAAATACTCTGTCATAAAATTTAATTCACCAATAGATGGGAATCGTTCTGAGAGACTCACAGAGAATTGATCAAAGAGGAACACAAATGCATAGCATCAACCACAAATTCAGTAGAATATCTCTATACAATATTGTCATTTTGTGATTTACAAAACGTGCCAACAGAATCAACAATTCACCGAACATTGTTCAACATACCTCTCTTCCTAAAATCCATGATGAATGACTGATGGCCAACCATTCTGGACTGCCGTAAAAGTTATTTAACAACTTCCAAAATATTCATTCGCCCTAAATCTATACAATTTCCGATTTTACATCATTATTCGTGTTCTTTCTTTTACATTTTCTGCTCTCATTTTCGGTATTTAAAATCAGGAAATCATTATGGTGACATACATGGGATGATTCAACGAAATACGATTAAAATAAGAGGATTTTACATAGCATGAATCACAAGTTTTTATAGTTTATGGTTTATGCATTCACATGCATTGGGAACAAAAAGGCATTGAGAAAACTTGGAATGTGGCAGAATTTTGCAAATTTAACAAACAGGCATAAAATGTAGAATTTTGAGAGAAATATCACCTTATTATTATTTTTTTTTTGTTTTCTAAGGGATGGTAGAAAGATAAATCAGTGCCTTGGAATATCTAAGAACATTCGTTAAGGTTCATTAAATTGAGAATATAAATCATAGCTTGTAAAGGAACTTTAAATCCTCGAGTTTTATTGAAACTTCTTGTCGCAGTGATCCCATTTTCCATACCGGACTTAAACTATTCTAAATGGTTTATTTCTAAACCGATATTTTCAAGATTGGATTTACATAGGTCTTGAAATTTTCAATTAGAAAACAATTAGTGAAATACCCGATTATTAATAATTCTCTGAAAATTTATCAGTCACCAGTTCAGAGATCAAACGGTAAGAGATATCGCATTCAATTTGTATATCCAAAATTCGATTTGAACTCAATTGACTATCGGTGTATAACCGGCTGATATCGGTTCCGGATTTGTCCGGGATACCACGATATTTCAAATGAATTGGAACCTATCCTAATTGCATGTAAAATACGCTATTTATAGTTGACTATAGTTATATTAGATTAACACTTGATCAAGTTTATTTTCTTGAGTGGAAGAAATGACATCTAACGGCCTTCTAAAATGTGTCTGAAGATGAAAAATTGCACAATAATATTTTGAATTATCCAAGAATAGTTTTGGAAGAAAATGGAGACGTTGGAGAAAAAACGTCATGCTCGGGTAACACAAAGGCAAAAATTGCTAAAACAATGCTATATGATTAAAGGCATTGTCCATACTCTTAAAAATGAGCTTTGTCCAAGTGCATAAAACGAGTCCTTAATAAGTACTTAATTCAGACATTTTTTGGGTGACAGTTGCAAGATTTGGTTGCAAAAAAGTGAAAACTGGAATAGAGAATGCGATGGACACAGTGTGTCATATTAACTATTAGATAAAAAGAGATGGAACAATGTGATATTTCAGAAAACATTACCAGAAAATAATGTACGTTAAAAATGCTTTAAAAAAGTTTTCCTTTTCATAATGATAAATCTATAAAAAGTAAAGTTCAGTGAAATAAGTGAATAAAAAATTCAGAGAAGAAAATGAATTGTCCGAAGCTTGAGTCATCCGAAGGTAGAGCGCTTTCCCCTAAGATTGGAGAGTCACCAGGACTGGAGGAGGTTGGTGCGAGAGGCCCGGTCCCTTAAAAGGATATTGTAACCATTTAAGTATTATTCTTATTGCTTTTGTTGAGGTGGTCCCAGAAACAGGCCAGGGCACTGCGAATGATCAATATATTGTACCCAACCTTTTTGTTTGTTAGAGCTCTATTTTGGTGCCCTTAGTAAAGGACAGTAAAGCTCTAGATTCGGACGTTTTGATGACAGAGACAGGGCAAACACCAATGATATCCTACGCTCCGCTGTATCCCAAACGCCGGACAGTAGCACAGGATGTGAATATTATCCTCTTCGTTTTCTAGACAATATCCACAAATCTCATCCGTGCTAATGCCTATTCTTTTTAAGTGGGAGCCAAGAGCGCAGTGTCCCGTGAGCAGGCCAACTAGCATTCTTAACTGCACTTTGTCGAGATTTTTAATGTCTTTTCTCCATTTGCCATCTGATTCCAAGATTAGCTTATCACGTCGAAGACCAGGCTGTTTAGCCCAGTGTACTTTGTGCTCATTGGCCGCCTTCTCATTGACAAGGTGCGTGATACGGCTCCTAAAATAGCCGCAAGTAGGCATTTGACCAATAAAGGGTATCTTGATACTAGATTGAGCCCAAGTCTCAGAGCTTCTTGGCTGTCTGAGAATATTTTAGTAGTGGTGGAATCTAGATACTTCCTCCCATATTCTGCAGCGCAGACAACCAGGGCCATTATCTCTGCCTCAAAGACTAAGATTTTAGCACCTAGGGGGAGTCAAATATATATGTCAGGGCCAACAATTCCCATGCCACATCCTCATTCCATTTTAGAAGCATCCGTGTACCAATGATTTTTCGATTCATCGAAATGTTGGAGTACATCTTGTCTGTTAAGTATTGCTACCTTGAATTTGTTCCCGTTCAGCGATCTTTTGATTCTGAGATCATGCAGTCCCACTTCAACCGGGATATTCGGTAGGCGTTTCAATATTTCCAGGTGGCCTATAAGGTTACCTGGTTTGAGGTTCTTGATCATAGTGATCGCTAGGCCCTTGTTGGGTTGCATTTTTCTGCAAAAAGATTTGTAGAGGTATTATGTCCAGGATGTTAAGTTAGTTTGTTGGGTCTTCTTTCACCAAACTAGGCAACCGTATGCTATGATTAGTCTAACAATGGATTCGTAAATCCAAGTGGTTATATTGGGTTTTAGGCCCCATTTTCGGCCAATCATTTTACGACATATTCAAAGGGCTTTTGTAGCCCAATTAGTGATGTACATAGTGTGTGAATTCCAGGTCAGTTTGCTGTCAAGCATGAGCCCTAGATATTTAACTCCGTGTTTAACCTCAATAATACTTCCTTCTCGCCATATATTATCAAGACTTACCTTACGCCTTTTTGTAAAACAGAGGTGTGCAAGAACCGTTTGAAACCGAAAAAACGTCAAATAAAGCTTGTTCGTCAATGGTCAAAACGCAACCTCCCGTCTGACACAGGGTAAGGGGGACCCAGCGTTGAGCCATTAATTAACACCCAACTTTAGGCACTATTTTAGACCTCATCGGCAAGATCCGAGTGGTAGGCACAAATTAAGGACTGAATCTTGCCACGGATATCAATGGCGGTGGAATGAAACTGTCAATTCCACATCCTGATTTCACCTTCGAATTTTATATAAATGACAGAAGCTACAAAGATATGGATATGTTTTATTGAACCACGATGAACGATTTAACACTTTAGAAAAGCAAAAACTATTATGAAAAAAATTGTCTCCTAAAAAATACCCTGAAAGAAAATAAAAACACGTATTTCAAGATTGGAAATTTGTCTACAGTTACCACGACACTTTTCTCTACACGAAACGCACTCACGCACATTTATTATTATTATTAAAAAAACACTAAAAACACTGAGAATCTTTGTGATAATATTAAAAACAAATGAAATGTTTTGGAAAATATTCCATCTTGTCACTGAAAGCTGAGCAACAAGTCCGGCAACATAATTTTCGTAGTTCCGCTCTTCACCACCATGAACGCAAAACAGTGTCTTTCACATATATTTAGTAAGGGGCATTTTGTATGGGAGCTTCTTAAAAGTAAGGTATGAAAGATAGGGGTTAATTGAGGCTATAATCCACGCTTACCTGGTCAGACGGGCTGAGCAAACTTATTTTGACGTTTATTCGGTTTCAACGGTTCTTGCACACCTCTGTTGTAAAAGGTATTAAGGTTGTTATGGAGGGATTGATTTTCAAACCCTCATTTTGACACCATTTCGAGATTATATTTAGGGCATGTTGCATGCAAGACGAAAGTATGGAAGGTGAAAATTTCAGATTAATGGACTTCAATCAATAATAAAAGATCTCTTGTAGGAGTTTTGACAGTATCGTCCCAGAACGAAACAACATCAAAGATCGTTAATGATTAAATGTGAGGTGGTAAAAGAACAACTTATCTTAATTAAAATCCTCACTCTACACACAATTATCGGATATGTCGTCTTCGGCCACTCTAAAACTCATTACACACCATTGAGATGTGTAAGTTCTTTTGCACATTTCTCAAGAGACAATCTCCTATAAAGATTCTATACATTCCGTTAATACCTCAGAGCGTTTTCGTGCTTTTTTGTATGACTCATTCACTTTGCAAGAAGAAGAAGATTAATCCCAAGACTTCCCTCCGTTCCCGGTGCAAAAGACACTTTTCTAATGCTCATCAAAACTATTTTCTTTAAGTGATCTTTGATTCGTACACCCTCGCATTTAGAAGTGAAATTTCGTATGAAATATCCCTTGCCTTATATCATTGCCATGATAAATGTTACAATTCCTCAATCAGAGATTAAACATAGTGTGAAAATTCCGACATTTGGCTGATGAAATGTAGCCAATATTAATTATTTTGTCAATCAAATTCTTCGCAAAGTCTCAACAAATCACGGTGCATGGCTATTTAAAAGGGGGAAAATAGTTTAAATTCTCTCATTTTCTTGATGGCAGAAATGTGTGTCACATTTCGAACGATTATTTATTTGACTTTGTGCCAAAATAATTAATGCTGGCAAGTGGAGAGTGCTAAAAGATTACATTGAAGATTATGTGTATAGGACATGGATACATTTTGCTGTGTATAATATGACAGAACATTTCCTCCTTTTCTCATTTTTTTTCATACACAATAATATTCTATTACTGACTGCAATATTTATAAATTTTGGCATGTTGGAAGCAAAATTCGGAGAATTTTGCAAACTTTAACAAATGACTTGTGTGAGTTTTAGGATAAAATTTATGGGGATCAATGAGGATTCTACGCTCTTTTCGTATTTTTAATCACAAAAGTCTGCGCAAGTGTATTGGGCTTTTTTTTCTTTTAAAATGAATGTGGAGAAGTTTGGTGACTTTAGTGATTTCACACCAGAGTAGAAAGAGTATTAATTTGATAAAAATAGCGAGATTTCTTAAGTGGTACTTGTTCTTTTTCCACTCATTTTCTCGCTTCTTTAAAGCAAAATGCTGTGCGTATTGATAAAGCTTAAGACTTTTAAAATTGATAATCTGGAAAACTGGATTAAAAATGGAAGTATGTTGTGTGCAGACTTTGATGTGCGTCTATACGTGATTTTGCTAAATCCATCATGAAATATTTTCTACACATCAAAGAGAGAAAATCAGTGATGAGTTTGATTTAGCTTAAAGAAACTGTGATTTTTTTATTATTCAAACTCGAACTTCGTGAATGATCCATTTGTCTGTCCGCCAATTACAGGCCAAATGATTAGTGATAGTGACATTGGGTCTTTGGGGGACCCCCCCCCCCTTTAATTCGACCTGAGGGCCAGTATTTTGTTCTTAATTTTCCCTCGCTCTGATCTTCCCCTTCAAAACAATTTAGGGTCGAATGAAAACCTCTTCGACAGGGAACCCCTATTGGCACTTTTGTCAAAATGTTGAAATTTATTTAATTTATCTAATAAAATGCAAGTAATATATCGTTTTTTCATTAATCTACGTTTTTCGATAAGGATAAGTGTTCGAATTTCTTATTCCAAATGGTACAGAGTAGGGTGTCAATTGGTGTTCCTTTCACCCTATATGATTGTTTTGGCTAAATAAATTTTCTTTTGTTTAGTGACTAAACTAAATTTTCGCTGACAAAATTTATTTATTTTTTACTGATTGAACTATTTTTTGCAGACAAAATTTAATTTTTTCTTAACTAAATGTATATTTTTCTGCCTAGCTAAATTGTCTCACTGTGACTTATGAGGCTTTAGTGAGGTTATGATTTTTAAGCTGGAATTGTCTGATGGATGGGCGAACGCTCACACATTCAGTGCTTTAAACCACACACAGTGTAGTACTTGCGAATTTTCCGCCACCGTGAAAATAATTTCCCTCCGATGCAAAAAATTATTATGTAAATATCATCTCAAGTATACTCTTCATCCACTGTGTAAGAGATCTTTTTTAGAAATGAGTTTAACTATGAGAAATCAAATGAAATGTGCGCACTCAAAATTACCCATTTTGGGCCAATTTTCTATTTGTGATCCTAGCACCTAGGAAAGAACGGCTTGGCTGTCTATTTTTACAATGAAGATAAGGTTCATAAATACTTAACTTATGGCTAAGAAATCCGGAACCAACTCTTTGGAATTAAAGAGAAAATTCGCATCGTTCGAAAGCTCACACGTGCGAAGCCTGCCTACATTCCCCTATATGATATTTTGGCTGAACAAATTCTCTTTTTTTAGTGACTAAACTAAGTTTTCGCTGACAATTTTTTTTTTTACTGATTGAACTATTTTTTGCAGACAAAATTTCATTTTTTCTTGACTAAACGTATATTTTTCTGCCTAGCTAAATTGTTTCCTGGCCAAAGTCAATTATTTTACTGATGGCTCCAGCACACCTTTTAGATCGGGAGAATTTCATGCGATCGAAATTTCCATCCCTTTCTTTCTAAAACATTTTGCATACTTCTGTTCCACTCTTTCGCACTAAAATCCAAGTTTAATTTGTTGTGAAAAATTAGGTCCATGAAATTCGACCATTTTTTTGCTGAGCGAATTTAATCTTTTGCTAACTTTAAGTTTTTATGATCAAATTTGAATATTTTTGCTGACTGCATTTGAATTTTTCATGGCTCTGGCACTACTTTTAGATCGGTCAAATTTCATAAAATCAAAATTCACATCACTTTCTTTAAATCTTTGCATATGTCTATCCCGCTATAAACCAAATTAAATTTAGTTCAGTCCAATTTTGAGATCGAAAGGCTGAGATAGATTGAAGCAAATCTTTTGAGAAAAAATGGTCGCGAATTTTGATTTCATGAAATTGGACCAATCTAAAAGGTGTGCCAGAGCCGTTATGTCTCCACCACACCTTTTAGATCAGAAAAATTTCGCGAAATCGAAATTCGCATCTCTTTCTTTTTCTAACATTTCGCATACACCTGTCCTTCTCTTTCGCACTCTTATTCTTCTTTTGAAAATCACGACAAATTAAATTTAGTTCTGACCAATTTCAGTGCCAAAGAATTGGATAGACATATTCAAAACGTTTAAGAAAGAAAAGGATGCGAATTTTGATTTCAGGAATTTTTCCTGATCTAAAAGCTACGCCAGAAGCATTACTAACTAAACTATCTTTTACTGATCAAATTTTTTTTTTGCTGACCTTATGCGATTTGTGTTATTGACGAAATTTAATTATTTTTACTGATTAAGCAAAACTTTTTAGAGACTAAATTAATTTTTTTTCTGACAAACAAAATTTAATTTTTTGCTGACTAAATCAATTTTTTCACGGACTGAATTAAATTTTTTACATGACAATATTTATTTGCTGATTAAATTTAATTCTTGTTGCTGATCAAATTTTCTTTTATACTGACGAAGTTATATATATAAGAGAAGGTAGAGAATAAGGAAAAAATCCCGGAATTTCTTGTTTCAGAAGGTAATTTTCTTTTTCAAACATTAAATGTTTATTTCTCGAAAATTTACTACTTTTTAAATGTATTTCAGATGAGGAAGCTGCTTTAACTGAAGGCCTAAGGAAAATTTCAGCCGTGTGGTGAACAAATGGAGAATAGATGAAAAGCCACACTTCAACTACGATGTTCAAATAGGAAAAATTTCATTTCTCTCTTGCTGAATTGGAAAACCAATGACCGATATTGGTCACCTCATACACTCACAAAATGGTAAATATTCTTTTTATTATATATTTTTCATAATATTATCGTCGTATTAGGTGTGATTCCTTCTAATCACACCTATTTTATAATTCATTTTCATTAATGTCAATTGCTCACACTGAATTTTCAACAAAGCAATTTCAACTCAAATCATATTCAAAATTTAACGTATTTAGTGTTAAAATCTTCCAAAAAGAACAAATGTTTAGATAGAATGCATTATTCATCAAATATTGGAATAAAAATCCATCATTTTAATCAATTTATTTTTAGTGTCCAATTTTACCCTCAAAGTGTCCAAATTTAGAAACTGTCCAGAATTATGAGCCTTTCCCCTAATAGACAAAAAAAACGTAACAAGAAGAGCGCAACGGCAATTTCCTCATATTTTGAGACTTGCACAACTTACTTAACATGACATTGTTATTAAGAAGAAGTTAGTAAACAAGGTTAGTATTTGTTTTTCTTAGATTTTCACTCTGTAATAAAATAAAATCACCTAAAGGTGTTTAAGTTAGTGGCTTATAGAACATAAAACAGCAAATAAAACTAAACAACGATTAGGCAAATTTTGTAATTAATTTCGATTCGGGGCCAATAAAAAGTAGTAAAGTTTTGCAAATATTTCAAGTTCTAAAAGTTTAATCGTGAGAACAAGACAGGTTATTTTGGGATTCACATTATAAATCGTAGCAATAAAAGTCTAATTTTCTATAAATTGAGAGATCAACATGGTCCTAGATGCGGATAAATAGTTTTGTAAGACCATTGCAGATTAGATTCACCGCAGGCAATGTAATGTAATTTTATAGTCGTAAATTCCAAATAGAAAAAGAAAACTGAATTTTTTATCCTCATTTTCATTCTTCACCCCTTCACCTCAATAAAATCACAAAATCAAATGACATTGGGTATAGGTAGTGAACACATTCATTTGATGCAGCAGCATAAATATTAACAAAAAATCCCTCTTATTGTCAAACTCGGTGACATTAAACACTAAAATCTATGAGTTATTCCGTGGGACGAGAGATGGAAAAATTGTGCAATCTGCTTCTCTCGTCTTCTCTCTAATGGCATTTTAGCGTACAACGAGACACTTCTTCTTGGTACTTTGTGACCAGCATCAATGGGTTCCAGTGTTAGTTTTTTTTGTCATCACACAACTTTGTGTGTCCCACATCATTATCACTATTAGTGTCTTTACATGGAAATTATATTGCTGTACATATGTATATTTTTGTGTCCATTGAGCATCATTAAGTGTCTCAAGTCAAGGCCGAATAATGCTACTTATAAGTCATCTTTACTGAATTATTTTTGCTTTACCAGGAGACAAACAAAAAAGACGAGGAACCCCAAGCAAAAACAAGCCTTTCTTTATGCCAACCAAATCAATGTTTTATGGATGGTCTTTGATGATAATACATTAAAGCTCTTTGAGTGTTCAAAGAAATCTTTTCTGGCATTCTTTCACAATCACAGCTAATATGAAAGATGTATTTAAATTAATCATTTCCAATTGAGCTCATACTTATAGAGTAGGTTGTTAGAATATCCCTAAATAAATTTCAAATTAATAGAGAATTTTCCGAAAGCATTCAGTTGGATCGGTTGATATTTTTCACTTTTTCCAAATTATTACAGAAACTGCATTACAAAAATTCCCAATTTCCGATATGTTTTAAATCGAATCGAAGACTGTTCTAAAACATATCTAATCTTTAAAATCCGTCAATTTGTTTGCAAGGTATGACATTTCAAAGTTATTTTCTTGAAAAATTTTAAGACACATTTGGCTAAATGTTAATTCACTATAATTTAACTCCAATTACAATTTATTTAAAAACAATAATCATACGAAATACTGTACAACAGAGAGGGAGATGCTATAGGGAAGATGTGTATAATATACTTTTTTAAATAAGTCAAAATCAGAAAATCTCTTGAGTTTTTCCAAAATAAAAATAATAGAAAAAATCGCACGGCGTTTTTTCAACATAATTCCTAAAATTAAATTTGGATAGCAAAAACGGGCAGCAAAAAACTAAATTAAAATTTTAAAAAATTGTACAGAAAAAATTGTTTAGTCAGGAAAATGATCGAATTCGGACAACAAAAAAAATTATTAGCAAAAAAATAAAATTTCGTTAGCAAGAAATTTAGTTTAGTCCTTAAAAAAATTAAATTTGATTAGTGAAAAAGATTTTTATCGCACAAGCACACCTTTTACATCAGGAAAAATTCATAAAGTCGAAATTAGAATCCCTTTCTTTCTCGCACACTTTGCATATGTCCATCTCATTCTTTCGCACTCTTCTTCTTTCTTTAAACATCACAACAAGTTCTATTTATCTCAATCGAATTTGGAGTGCGAAAGAGTAAGATATACATATGCAAAATGTTTGAGAAAGAAAGGGATGAGAATTTTGGTTTCACGAAATTTTCCTGGTCTAAAAAGTGTGCCAGAGCTATTACCAACAAACATTAAATTTGATCAGCAAAACAACCAAATTTGATAAGGAAAAAAATTTAGTTTAGTACGTGAAAAATAAAAATTTGACCAGCAAAAAATTGTTTAGTCAGTATAAAAATCGAATTTGGTCAACGAAAAAAAAATTGATCAGTAAAAATTAAATTTGGGTTGCAAGAAATTCAGTTCAGTTCGTAAAAAAATTAAGCGTGGTCAGCGAAAAAGATTTTTATCAGCAAAAATTAAATTTGATCAGGAAAAAATCAAATTTGGTCAGAAGAAAAAATTAAACTTGATTAACAAGAAAAAATGATCAGTGAAAAATTGAATTTGGTCAGCAAAAAATTAAATTTGGTCAGCAAAAAAAATTGTTTAGTCTGTGAAAAAATTAGTTTGACCAGCAAAAAATTATTTAGTCAGTAAAAAAAATTAAATTTAATCAACGAAAACATTTTAATAGGAAAAAATTAAATTTGATTAGAAAGAAACTCAGTTTAGTCCTTGAAAAAATTAAATTTGATTAGCCAAAAAAGTTAAATTTGGTCAACAGGGTCAACAACAAAATTTACATCTAATCAGTACAAAGTAAATTTGGTCAGCACAAAATAAACCAATAAAAACAATTTGGTTAGCCAAAAAAAAATTAAAATTAGTCAACAAACAAAATTTACATTTGGTCAGCAACAAATTTAAATTTGATTAGCAAGAAAAACAAATTTGGATTAGCATTGGAATTTACATTTAGCCAGGAAAAATCAAATGTGGTTAACTAATAGTAAATTTGGTCAGAAACAAAAATTGTATTTGGGCAGCAAAAAATTAAACTTGATTAGCAAAAAATTAAATTTGCTGAGCAAAAAAAATCGTCAGTGAAAAAATATATTAGATTAGCGAAAAACAATTAAATTTCGGTAGTGATGACTCCAGCACACCTTTTAGATCAGGAAAATTTCATGAAGTCGAAATTGGAATACCTTTCTTTCTCACATGTTTTACATTTGACTATCTCATCCTTTCGCATACCAAATTCGATTGAGCTAAATTGAATTTGGAGTGATGTTTAAGAGAAGAAGAAGAGTGCGAGAGAATGAGATAGACATATTCAAAGCATGTGAGAAAGAAAGGAATTCGAATTTCGACTTAATGAAATTTTCCTGATCTAAAAGGTGTGCCGGAGCCATGAAATATGAAATTTTGTTCAGTAAAAAATCTAAATCTTCACAAAAATAAATTTAATTAATAAATTTACATCTGAGATAGTTGCATTTATTTTCCATTCCACAAAACTTGTAAGATAATTTTACTGCTTTTAAAAGTCTAAATTGAGTACTGATCAAATTAGATATTTTTCTTGACCAAATTGAAGTTTTTTCTAACCAAATTTGTTTTTCTGATTGATTTTTTATGGCGAAATTAAATTTGTTAATTTTTACTTGACAATTTTTTTTGCTGACTATATCTATTTTCCTAACCAAATTTAATTTTTTACTGATAAAATGTAATTTTTCACTGTTCAATTGTTTTTCTTCGCTGCAATACTATATTCAATAAGTATTTTATCGTTTTATAGTCAAATAATTTGACTAAAAGGACATTGCGTGCAATATCGGACATAAAGTTTACTTGCACTACTGGAACTCTGCTAAGGCTTTTTCCCCAGTATCTTCTTGGTTGCGGTAATGCTATTTTGCTTTTATTTTGCCATTGCCAAACTTTTAAAAAATGAAGAACGTAAAAAAGTACAAAACTTTGAGAAATACAAAGTGTCCGATATTGCAAGCTGGCCGAAATTTGGTACATTTTTACTTTCCTGTGTCTTAAAATTGATTAGGTCATCCCTATTTTGAGGGGGCGTTCCTGGGTGCAATACACTGACTATATCTTCCAATACGAGAATAACTCGACACGAATGACTGCATGAACTAATCTTTCCCATTGAAAATTATAAATTGCAAATTGTGGTAATTTGTCTGCATGTTCTAACAAGAGAATCAATTGAATAATAACAGTTTATTCACAACGCTGAAAGTAATTGGTTTCTGTCGCTAATTGACAAGTCCATCAATTATCCCACCTATTTATAGATATCGAATATTATTTATAAAGAATATATTTCCAAACACTTTTTAAAATCAAATTATCCGCAACCTCAATTTAAATAATTTTTCCTTTGCCATTATTTAAAAATTGAAATAAAATGTCTTTGAGTCATTAGACGATGACTAATCACTTGGGCAAATTATGAAAAGATCTAAAAGAAATCAACAGGTTGTTCTGCATTTTTTCCCTGGCCAAGTGTCATCCTAAGCATGATTGAATGCTTAGTGTTGATCTTTTCACAAAGCATTTTATCTGTCTGCATGTCTATTCCAGACGCTAAAATCCCCTCCAGACGAAGGTGGGCAAAAAGTGTTGAAGAGGAATACTTTTTTTTTTGTCTTAACAGCAGGAGCCTTCCAAAAAAGTATTTTGACTGATTTCTACGTGATAATTCCATAAAAAAAACATGGTCAAATTTAAAGCGTGTGACATCAACTTTCCCGGAAAATTCGTTACGCCCAAAACATGATTGAGAGCATGCAGAGAGGCACTCTCAGTTGCAAACCACACAATTATGACCATAATCACTTTGAAATAATATGCTTTGCTGAGATGCAGCGTGACACAAGAGCAAGAAACAAGCAAAAAAAACCATTCTCAAGTACCAGCAACAGCATTAATATGTGTACAAATATTTGAATATATTCAGAGCAATAAATATTTGGCGTTAAATCTTAAGAAGAGCTGCTGAAATGAGGCTGAATAATTTCACTTTCATCTAGCCACTAAGTGCGAATACGACAGCATCATAAATAAGACTCAACTTGGCAATATTAAATGCATAATGCCATCCTTAGAGCTTTCAGAGAGCATAATCACAAGTGTTTATATTTCCTAAATAATTTAGACAAACTGTTCATTTGGATTTTTTAACCTCAATTCACTTATCTGACTGACAATAGATGGCGAACTATGTCTCTTCCAAAATAATCAAAATTACAACTATGGATATTAATTTTTAAAAAATCTTTTTCGATTTCCCTCTGAATAGATTGACCGATTGGTAAGAATGAGCTACCACAAGAAAGGTCTTGAAATTCTCTACAACTTGCATAGCACTCTTTTATTTTTGAGCCTTATTCTCTTGTTCGATCAAGAATTTTCATTTCTTTTAGGTTAAATTGAACCTAACCTCAAAATTTCAAAGCAAAATAAGTGTCATAAACACCCACGAAACAAAAATAAAAATGATCCAAAAGTACAGTAAATTCATCTTTTTTTAAATATTAACCTCAAAACAAAAAATCTAGCATTTTAAAATACCGTCGTTGCGGGTGACTTTGCACTCGGGGGGTGACTTTGCACTCTGCTGTTCGTGAGAGTTTGAACAATTCTAGCACTTATTGATAGTCTTCGCCGATCCGGTCTACCATTTCAAAGTATATAGGGATATGTTAAGTACCAAGTAAGGTACAATGATCCTCAAAAGGTTTCTCGTAGTTTCAGTAATAGTCAATGAAATCCTAGTATAGATATTTTGTCAAGAAACGACTCCGTGAAAAAGTTATCTGAAGATGCAATTCCAAAATCGATTTCAGAGTAGTAAATTGCCCAAATCTATTCTAAATTTATCTGACTAGAATAATCCACTTCGATTTTGTTCATTATTTTTATTAAAATACTTTTTTTCATTATAATATTCCTAAGAACGCATGATTTATATTATAAAATTGCATATAATGGTCTTTCTTAAGCTTTATTATAGAAGTATTTGGTGAAACATTATCAAATATTTTTGATAATTTAAGATAAAATGACCGAGATCTACAAAATGGTGTGGTCGCCATCTTGGTTTGACGTTTCTGTCCGCCATTTTGAATAACTGTCAAAACAAAAATCTCATCCGATTGAGCTAAAATTTTAGTATGTTCTAGCTGATGTCAAAACCTTTTCAGAACATATATAAAATCCGACCTAGGTCAAGCGATTGTCTGGATACTGGGGCTCTAAGTTCAAAATTTTGACATTTTCATGAATACAGAACTACAGAGAGCTTCTTTTATCGAAAACATCACAAAAAAGACAGTACTATCGTTAGGCGACGAGATCTAAATAACAAACAAAAAGAAAAGTAATGTTTTTCTTTATAACAGCATATTATTTGAAGATCTGAAAAACTGTTTTTGCAAAAATGAAAAAATAAAAAAATAAATAAATGCACTTTTTATTTATTTTTTTAATTATGTAAGAGTAAATAAATATATAAAACAAAAGCCTCAACCATTTTTAATGATTACTGAGGCATTTCGTTTAGGTTTTAAAATTAAGGATTAGTAAATAAAGATTGCCAAAATATGAATATTTTAAAATTTTAAACTTTTAGCTTCTGTATCTAGGTAAATACTTGACGTAGACCGGAACATAGATACGTTCTGAAAAGGTCTTGATATCAGCTACAACATACTAAAATTTCAACCCAATCGGACCAGTTTTAGATTTTGAAAGTTATTCAAAATGGCGTACAGAAACGTCAAATCAAGATGGCGACAACGTCATCTTGTAGATCTCGTGCATATTACCCTTAGATGTGAAGATCTTCATTGTCGTTTATTATCGTAAATTGTTGATTTTTTAGTATTTATTAAAAAGTGCAAAGTCACCCGCACCTTATCCCAAGTGCAAGTCTTTTTTCTTGATTTTTTTAAACATAGTAAAATTTTATAAAATTAATGCTAGTGGCACAAAATCCATTCATTAACAACTGAATACAAATAATTTTACCCATTCACCCCCCTCCCTTCACTTTAACTATCCATTTTTAGATAGTAAAGTTGAAAAACAGCGAAAAACGTGCAAAGTCACCCGCAACGACGGTACCTATATAGTTTTTGCTGAATTCTGAAATTATAGCAAAATAATGTAGATTTTTGACATACGAAATAAAATTGCAAATTCCAGAACACTTAGAAATTTTTTGGTACTAGATAACCTTCTCTTTTGAGGTTATGTCAAACATAACCAAACATAAATTTTTCATCGTAAATATAAAAATATTAAACTTATTGTTTAATTGTTCAGAAAAAGAAAATAGAGGTTTAAATTAATTAAACCACAAACTTTTCATTTTCTAACCTCAAAAACACAACAAATTCTAGCCTTTCAAAGCATTTCTAGAGTTCTCTTTTTTTACATTCTGAAATTATGGCAAAATTTTTTTTTAGATTTTTAAATTGCGAAATAATATTGCACATTGCAATACACATGGAAATTTCTTGTTTTTAGGTACCCTTCTTTTTTGCCTTTCTTCAGAGCCGGTGCCCCCAGTTCAAGCCTGTGTGGAGGTAGGAATTTTTCCTGTCTCTATTTGGGTGAAATTTGTAAAGTTGGGTGGCACTAGTTCTGATTGTCGCCGCTCTCTGTGCACAAACACAAAAATTCTTAGGATTACGTACCAGGTGAACAGAAGTCTGTTCAAAAAGACTCACTTCTTTTTTTGAGGTTAGATCAATCATAACCTCATATTCTAGAAGAGATTGTTCACCAAATAAGGAAATATTAGACTCATTGTTGTAAAATACTATTATTTAAAGAATATAAAGAGCAAAAAGACAAGAGACGCAAAAGTTCACTAAACTACAAACTTCTTATTTTCTAACCTAAAAACGTAACAATTTCTAACCTTTCAAAATATTTCTAGAGTTATTTTTTCTATTCTAAAATTATGACAAAAATTTTGTAGATTTTTGAATCCTGCAATAAAATTTCACATTTCGATACACATGGAAAATTCTTGTTATTAGATAACCTACTTTTTTTTAGGTTAGCTCAAACATAACCCCATATTCCATAATAAATTCTTCATGAAATAAGAAAATATTAGACACATTTATTGTATAATTATTCATTTCGAAAGAAAGACATTCTTGGGTCACCGGTGACCCATTCGTCCTTAAAGAGTTGGCTAGACGCACATTTCGTCCATTCTTAATATAGGGTAAGTGTGCCAAATTTCGGCATAGTTGCATATAAGCACCGAAGTCTTAAGTTTGAAATGCAATATTTTTGATTCATATTGATATTTTTTGTTACTTCCTTTTCGGGAGGATTGTGTGGAACTTTGAAGACCAGTTTGTCATATTTCTTTTCTTTAAATCACTTCCTAAAATATTGAAAAATTAATAATAATATGGGCATTGCTTTGGGTAGTATTCCGACCGCTTTGAGTGAAATTCCGGCCACCTTTTTTCTGACCATATTTTGTGACGCAACGGAGAGAAAATTTCAAAACGTCAAACGGAACGAGTTTAATATTTAATTTAATACGTTTATATGACCCACAAGCCCAGAAATCTTCCGTGTAAAATAAATTGTCCTGAAAACTTGCAGAGTAGTTTCTCAAATTTACGCGTAGGTTCCCGTAGCAATTTGCCCTTCCTGAACTCTTCCAATACAGGATCCAGCTGGGAAATTTTACCCGAAATTTAAAGATTGATTCACTATTAACATAAACAGAAACAATCTTTAATAAAAACTAATCAATTTTCATGAAAAACACCGAAGGAAAACCTTTTGCACTTCACCACAAATCGTAAGACTGCTAGAAACACAATCGATCTGTCACATTTTTTTAAAGACTCTTTCCACACTGAGTTTTTACAACACAATTTAAATTCAAATTATACCTAAAATTTAACAATCTTCGTGTTAATACATCATAAAGTGAATAAATATTTAAAGCAAAATGAATTCATTGACTATTCGAAGATTACATACATAATTTTAATTAATTTATTTGCATGGCCGAAATTACACTAAAAGTGGCCGAAATTAGAAGCTGGCCGAAATTGGGCACACTTACCCTATACGATTCTTAAATCATTTCAAATCGGTTATAAACCGGTAAAGGTTAAGTGATGTGAAATTACTTTTGCAGTATATGGCAACTAAGTTACGAGTTCGAACAATTCGCAAAGCATGAAATACTTTGCCATCTCTTTGTTCTAGCAAACTCGATGAAAAATATGCTTCAATCTTCCTTTATGGTCTTTACACAATGGGAGAAATTTTTGTCAAAAATTTCTTTTTTGAAGGAAATTCCCTGCAGCGTTGTAGGAGGAAACGTCAATTTTCTGTCAAAAACGCAATTTTTGACGAAAATTGCTACCAATGTGTAGACGCCTTTAAGGCCTCTACACATTGAGAGTAATTTTTATCAAAAAAAGGTATTTTTGACAGAATTTTGACGTTTCCACCTAAAGGCACTGCAAGGAATTTCCTTCAAATGAGCATTTTTGACGAAAATTGCTCCCAATGTGTAGAGGCCTTTAAAAATGTGTTCTTTTACAAGTTTTTTCCAAGCTTTTTTAGGAAATTAGCTGCAAATATAACTCTAAGTTGTAAGTTTGCTAAAGATCCTAAAAAGACTTTTCCTAAAAAAAGAATTTTCCATAAAAAATGCTCTTAACGAAAATGCAGTTTCAATTCTATTCAATTCAATTCAATTCAATTCAATGCGAAACCAAAAAAGCTTGAGAGCTTTCTTTAGGGAAAATTGATCAAAGAACGCTTCCCAAAGTCCTCCTAAAAATCGATTTGAACTGTATTATATCAAATGAGAAATATGGAAATAAAAATATTTAGTGTTCGAAGCTAGAGTGTGCGAAGCCTGAAAACATTCCCCTATTGCATGTGAAATTTATGAGAAAAATGACTTACCTTTGGAAAGAGGTACTATTGCTGCGCCTGAAAGTCCTTCTCGTACTCTTTGTAGATTTTCAGCAATTCCTGGCTCGTTCTGGGCCTTATCAGATTCAATGCCCGCTGAAAGTGTCTCCAGGAAACTTCTGTCGCTTCCAAAGATTCTTCCAGGGCAGAAATTCCAGCTTCTCTGCAAATGGCCTGAATTTCTGCTCCTGAATAGTTTTCCGTGAGTTCAACTAACTTTTCAACACTGCAATCCTTGCCTACGGGCATCTTCTTCAGTTTTATTGAGAAAATCTCCCGGCGAGTGTTTGTGTCTGGGAGTCCCACGAAGATGATTCTGTCAATACGTCCTGGACGAAGTAGAGCCCTATCGATGAGATCGGGACGATTGGTCGCTGCGACGATTGTCACATTGTCCAGAGATGTGACTCCATCCAATTCGGTGAGTAATTGTGCCAGGACGCGTTCCTTGACTGACGATCCGGAATCTGAACCCCGTTCAGCTCCAATTGCGTCAATTTCGTCGAAGAAAATAATCGAAGGAGCCACGCTACGAGCCTTCCGGAACAACTCCCGGACGGCTCTTTCGGATTCACCGACCCACATTGAAAAGATGTCTGGTCCCTTGATCGTGAGGAAATTCAGCCGGCTCTCTGTGGCCAGAGCCTTAGCTATCATGGTTTTTGAACATCCTGGAGGACCGTACATCAGAACACCCCTCGGAGGATCAATTCCGAATCTGGGAAAGATCTCAGGATTCGTCAGTGGCCACTCAATTGCCTGCTTCAGCTTCAATTTCAACTCATGCTGCCCCCCAATGTCTTCCCAACGGACATTGGGCACCTCAATCAGAACTTCCTTCATTGCACTGGGACTGACTGAGCTGAGAGCCCAATTGAGATCATTCAGGGAAACCTGGGCATTTCTTTTTGCCGCATTCCCAACCGCCTTGCCCACCAAGGCTGATAAATCTGCTCCGACAAAAGCATGAGTCCCTTTAGACAGCTTCCGGATATCTTCTTCCCGGATTCCATTGGGTACACTGTCCAGTAATTTCCTGAGGATATCGTGCCTCTGGTCAGGAGTGGGCACAGAAATCTCCATTGTGCAATCAAGGCGGCCACTGCGCCGAAGAGCAGGATTAGTTTTTTCCAAATCTGTCGTGGCAGCTAACACAAAGATCCTGCTACCATCCTTCCGGAAGGGCAGTTCATCGAGAAGCTTCAGCAGAGTGGCAGAAACTCGCCTGACAGCATCCGTGGACTCATTCCTTGGACAGAGAATGTGAATGTCATCGATAACGATGACAGTAGGATCTGGGAAGTTCTTCAGAGCTTCCTGGAACAGTCTATTGAGACTCACTTCAGCTTCCCCCAAAAATTTACTAAAAATCCTATGAGGATTGACCGTAACCACTTTGGAATTTGCTGTCCCCGCCAGAAAATTGCAAATCAGACTTTTTCCACATCCCGCAGGACCGTGAAATAAAATCCCATGGGGAATTCTCATTTTCCTCCCGGGAACTTCCCCAAACGCTGACTTCATCAACTCCCTCGCATCTTCTATCAACTTATCCATTCCTCCAATCACCACTTGTTCACTTTCTCCACTTCCTTCCTCTTTCCCCTTCCTAACACATCCCGTAGCAAGGGAAAACTCACTTCTGTAATTTATCCGGAAGAATTCCAAACAATCCCCTTCTCGCCTGAGATTCAAATTCCTCAGCTTCTCGACAATATCCTCCGAATTCACAGATTTTACTTCAAAATTGTAAATTCTACCAAAAAATTTCAGAGAATGCTGGGATCCTCTGAAAATTACCCAACTGCCCAAATCAAATTTCAGGCTCTGAAGTAAATCTTTCGCATGTTCCTCGTCAATTTCCTGCCCTTCCCGCAGGCAAAATTCAACCTTTTCTGCAGGGAATATTTCCGAGGGTATTGCAGAAATCTTTAACTGCTTCCCATGGTATTCTAACCAGTTCTGGGTGAATTCTAAAAAGGAGAATTTTGATCATTTGATCAATTCTCCTCAAAGTAAAAGCAGCGGCGTACTCGGGCAAAGGGCAAAAATAGGGGACCGAGGGGCTATTTTGGCAGTAATTCTCAAATTTGCACGGTAGAACTTTAAGCCTCTGACGCACTTCTAGATCAGGAAAATTTTATGAACTCGAAATTCACATCTCTTTCGTTCTCAAAGATTTTTCATATAGGGTGGATTGTGGAAAGGGAGACACTTAAGAAAAAGTACAATTTCAAATGCATTTTTAAGCCGAATAAATATATATTTTTTTATTTTCTTTGCATCATGAGATTGCTTGTGAAATATTCTAACAGAATCTTAACAGTTTTTAATAGATATTTCAACCAATTAATTGGAATATTCCATCAAATTAAAAAACAACACATTTTGAAAAGATGGACAAAATTTTGGAAAGCGCGACAATTTTTTTTGGAAAGTTGGACATAGTGATATTAATGACAAAATATTTTAACGAAATATGTAGAAAATCAAATGTTGAAGGTTTTCTGCGTATACTTGCACATTGGATGGTTATGCTAATCCCTCCTTTATGTCCGGGTAACAGTTGAGGAACGCTAATTACCAAGAACTTCCTGGACGTCTAACCAAAAAGAAGTTCTGTAAATTTCACAGACGCCTCGTGCTGTCCAGCAGTTATAGCTTTAAAGCGGATGCAACTTCTTAGCAGATTTGGATACCTCATCCGGCTAGGTCCTTTTCCACTTGCTTTGGGAGTTCTGTAGAGGCTACTCTTTGTCTTTCGCCAGGTGTTTTTGCGATATTTACTATCCATTCTGTCAGAAAAAGTGGTCTTCGGAATCTGGAAATCCTTGAAGCCTTTTCCGGGAGATTTTCTCCTAATCAGCTGCTAACTGCTGTTGCAACTATTTCTCCGGATACTTAAGGATCTTTGTCGACCTTGTTAACATGATTTCACTGCACAAAACCACCAAATTCATTCACAAAATCAACTTGTCCAAGATTTCATAAAATTTGTTTTGAAAGCAACACGAAATTAAATCACTTTTCTATTCTTTTTAAATGTAATATTTCACAAATATTTCTTATTCACCTTTTAAATGGATGTATGTCCTTCAATTTTCACTACGGACTTAATAATATTTCACAAATTATGCCGAAAAATCAAACAAAACACTTTGATATTTTCTTAGCAACTTCCATAAGAAACAGAGAAAATGACAACTACTGTGTCAAGGTTATGAATATCATGCATGCAATACATTTTTTAAATTCTTTTTGCAAGTCACTCTTTGATTGTTCAATAACGATTTTTGCATTTTTAACTTCTCAAATAATCACAAAATTAGGTTTAATAATCATTTTATCGAAAATTGAAATATTTAATTGATTTATTATCAAGTTTTAAGGAGGTGTCTCACATTCTACACTGCTTTGTCCAACTTTCCAAACTGTCTCGCTTTAGACAAATCACCCTATCTGTCTCATTTTTACACTTAAAATTTGATTGAGCTAAATTGAATTTGTTGTGATATTCAAAAGAAGAAGAAGAGTTAGAAATAGTGGGACAGACACATGCAAAATGTTTGACAAAGCAAAGGATGTAAATTTCGATTAACATCAAATTTTCCTTAAATAAAAGGTGTGCCGGAGCTATTAAGATTAGGAAAAATTTATAAAATCAAATTTCACATTTCTTTTTTTGCTCAAAAATGTTGCATGTGTCTCTTGCTATCTTTCGCACTCAAAATTAAATTGATCTGCGATGCTCAAAAAAGAACAAGAGTAGCAAAGAGTGAAAAAGACATTATTCAAAAATTCTTTGAGAAAAAAAACTATTGTGAATTTCACGATTTTCATCAAAAATATATTAGCTCAGGAGTTAATTGGGATCCTGCAAAAAAAATCCTAGATTTGAACATCCTTTTAGTTCGTGATCATCCACAAAAATCGGATTTTTATCGAGTATAAGTAGTCCAAAAAATCTTTTTCCATGGGTACCCAGAGACCCACAAGAGACGAAAGAGTTGAACAATTTTTTTGTACATTTTCTTTTTTAAGAGAAGGGACAGGACAGTTCGGCTTCTCTGCCTTTCCTAAACCAGCGGAAAGATATTTCTTGAAAAACAAATAGATTTCGGAAAATGACTAGAAAAGCACAATTTTTTGTTCAGATAGGAAAAAATTATGTTTTGTAAAGTTATAAAGAAATAAATTTCCGAGTAAAATATGTCGATTGTATTTTTTTACAAGAGCCCATAATTAAGATAATCAAAATGCCACAAAAATTACCACATGCCTGTCCATATTTGCCCCAGCATTTTAGGGAAATTCCACAAAATGAATTTTAACCCTTTATGGACGTTTGGAAAACCGGTGTCCCATAAAGAAAATAATTTTTCCTGACTACCTAAAGGTTTTTTTTCTTATGTCTGTACATAATTGTAAAGTAGAAGGTTCAAGGAATCTAGAATATTTTTTGCAAGTCTCCTATGTAGTAAATGTTTAAGCTCAAAAACTGGCGAATTTTTTGAATTCTCAAATTCATAACTGATTTTATTTATTTTTTATACTTCCATTTTTTTAAACAAAACCCTTTTGGCAACAAAAACTACAATACTCATACGTAATATTTTTCATTAAAACGAAAAATATTATTCATTGGTATTGTCAGAAAAATTACTCAAATTTTTGGGCTATTTTTGTCCCTATCGTTCATAGAGGCGTAAAATTCACCGAATCAGACTCCGTTGGACTTTCCAAGGTTAGAAGTAAGACTTATCATTGATTATGTTTCCCAGTTTAATTTTTATTGTTGATTTTCAGCCTGTAAAAAGTGTCTCGTCGTTAAAGGGTTAAGAAAATGTATGGAAAATCAAATTTCCTAGACGAGAAAAATGGTTTCGGACAAAGTTTCAGTAAGATATTTCCTATAAGAATATTCTAATTGGAATTCTTATAGGTGCTTTGAGCGGTAAAGCCAAAATAAAATATCCAGTCAGATTTAGCCCCACGTTCCCCTATTTAGCGTGCCAAAAAAAAACTTCAAGATCCCCTAAGTACGCCACTGCACTGATTTTGATCAAAAGATTTATCAACTTACCATTTTCTGCAAAACAGACTGATGAGTAGGAATCTACTGATTGGGCAAACACCTTTCTGATCCGAGGAACAAAAGCTTGGTCCTTTGGGATTGTTATCAGAACCTCATCTCCGGATGCCCATCCACAGAGCGTCATTGCTGAGCTTCCGATGAACAGCAATTTGGATATCTGGGAAGAATCCAAACTAGCGATTGTGTCAGGCACTGGAATACCTTCCACTTCATTTGTATAGAGACAAGAGGCAGAGATAAAGCTGGTATTTGTGGATTTTTCAGAAATTGGGCAGATCTTTGGATGGGAAGCTGTCTTCTTTGAGGTTATGTGCACACCGCATTTCTCACATTTGTACCAAAACACCGTGTCACTTTTTTGTTTCTTTGCAGACATTGTTTAAGGTGACTTGATAAGGCTTTTCTATGACTAAGAACTAAGATTTTTATCTCAAAAGACACTTTTTCTGGAGGAAAATGGGAAAAATGTGTGATGACTGAAACGTAAAGAAAAGCAATTGGAGTAGGAGAAAGTCTACTGTGTTGGTGGTGGGGGTAATCGGTAAAGTGGAGAAAATTGAGCAACTGTCAAATAAGAGGGGAATTTTGCTCAAAAACCACATCAGCTGGAAAATGTTGAGAGAAAAGTAGTGAAAAGTGCTAAATTTTTTCGTGAAAATGATCCTTTTTCCCAAGGAAGTAGTATTTGTGGTTTGTCTGCACCTGGTAGCAGGCCTGGATGTGGATTTCAACAAGGGATTCGATGACAATATCCTGTATAAAATTAACTGGCCAGGAAAAATTGATGACTTGGTAATAAGATCTTCTGGAGATGATTTCTGCGATAAAAGGTGTATTAATTATTATTTAATTGCAGCAAGAGCAAGATGTGGAAGGTGCGGAGCCGATGTTTGTCACGACGTCCACGAAGGAAAAGTATAAATGCATGATTCCGCCGGTTCTGCAGAAGGAGGACACGAGCAGTGCTCCGTATCAAGGGCCAGGACCTCTTGAACTCCTGACGCCTCTTTTCGCCTCGGCCCAGTGCTCCATCCGGATTGAGAGCTACTGGACGTATGAGGTATGCCATGGGCAGTATGTCAAACAATTCCACGAGGAGAGAGATGGGAAATCGGTAAAGACTCAGGAATACTTCCTGGGCAAATGGGATTGGAAGACGGAGACGAATAAAGAGGAATCTGCTGAAGTGAATCAGGAAAATTCTGATCACTTGCAGTACAAGAAGATTGACAGCCTCAATCTGCCCTACTTCGAAGTGGAAATGGGCGATGGGACAATCTGTGATCTCAACAATGAACCACGTGTCACCAAAGTTCTGTACGTCTGCTATGCCCATGGCAAGAATGCCATCTACTCCCTCAAAGAAACTTCCACCTGCAACTACGAAATGATCATCTTGACGCCCAATCTCTGCTCCCATCCAAAATTCCGGCCTCAGGAAACCGGGGACAACAACATCAATTGCTACCCAGTCGGCACTGCTCCTCAGAAGCCACGGAATCTTCTGGCCATGGAGGTGGAAAGTATGAAGCTGCGCTATCAGAAACTCTCGGTAAGTTTCTCAAATTTCTCATTCACCGAATTCCCTGGAATACCTTTCCCTGAAATCATCTCCTTTGATTTTATTTTTGAAAATATTAAAAAAAAAAGCCCCGCCTTCATTTTTCTAACCACGCCCCCTTCAAAAATATGCCCAATTACACTGAAAAAAATATATCAACATTTTTTAATGTTAATTTTACACCTTTAAGGGTAAAATTAACATGAAAAAGGGTAACTTTAACCCCTAATACACATAAAAAGGGTAATATTTACACCGATTTCGGATCAATACTGCAGGGTAAAATAAACATTTCCGGAATGTTATTTTAACTTTTTCGGATTTCTCTCACTCAGTGTAGAAATGAAAAGGAGAAATCTTGCTCCTGAACATTTTTTTAGTACATGGCTGTTGTCAAATGCTTCTGCCTTATCGACTTTTCTTTATGTTGGTTCCTGTCACGACTGTTTGGTGTGCGAACAGCCATGTACTAAAAAAATGCTCAGGAGAAAAATTTCTCCTTTTCATGTTTCATTGGAATATTACCATTAAATGAATTGAATCTGGGAATATATTGATTAATGTGATCAAGGGCGTGACGTTTCCTCTGTAAACATAAAGAAAGATCAATAATGCAGAATTGCAGAAGCATATCAAAGCAATCATGTGTACTAAAAAAAAATTCAGAAGAAAAATTTCCCTTTTTTATATTTTCGCTTATTTTATTTGTAGGTAGGGCTTGGAAAATCGTATCATTAATAATAGGCTCCACCCCTTTTACAAACTTTCAGAGGTTTTAGAAAAAATTATAGTTTTCTTCTTGAGCTCAAACGATTTTTTTTAATAATGAATTTTAAAATATACAATAAAAAATATGTATTTTTAATTTTGAATGCAAAAAAGGTGGTAGAAGATGTAACAAAATGGCTATTTTATATTAAACTGATTTTCTCAATCCTCCAAAAGGTCCGAATAATTTCCAATTGCAACGTTCTTATAGGAAATTTATTGCTCTAAAACTTTACAGAAGGCTATGTTCCTCTATATCACACGAAAATTTGATTTTCGATCCATTTTCTTAAGGTGCTGGCACACCTTTTCAATTGAGTGAAATTCAATCGATTGAAATTTTACCTCTCACTCTTTCAAACTGAAATCAGATATAATTGTCTCTTTCTCTTAAATGAAATTTAATTACAAGAAACGAGAAATTAGTTTAGTTAGCCGAGACACATACCATGAAACTGAGATTTTTTCTCTGTAAATTTTGATTGGCAAAAACTGCGGTGTTTCCAGGGAAAAGTGAATGAAAAAGTTTATTTAACTTAGGAAGAATTTTGATAACTCAATGGGCAAAGAACTGTTTTTATGACACAAAGGATCTAGGTTACATAAAATAATTAATAAGTTTATAATGATGTTTACGTCCACCGCCGACTTAGCGTGGTGACTTCCTTTGCCGATACACCAGTAGCGATACACAATATAAATAAAATAATACAAAATAATAATAATGATTTGAGAAGTAAAAAAAAAAGAATTTTCAGTGGTCTTATAAACGACGACGACGCAATTTGAGAATTGTCAAGAAGGACATTGTGGAAAACTCCACTATATCAAATGCGCAAGATTTGAGAAATTCCTTTGTTTCCTGCATTACTTTAGAAAAACAAATAATATTGCAGAAATGGATTATTGTTAATGTTGAAAAAGCCTTTCCTCCCTCCATCAAATTCTTTACTTTCCAATAGTCTCTCGTTAATTCAATAAAAATATAACTAAAATAATCCTGCGTAATTTCCGTTAATATTCAAGGAAGTCTAATGGTGCTATTCCAATGAAAAAATGAGCATGTTTTTTTAGCACATTACTGTTTTCAAGTACTAAAAAGACCATGACTGTTCCCACATGTTATTTTAATTAATGTCAGATGGCATTGTGATTGGAGCTTGCTTGGCGGGAATATTCGAATTAGGATTTTGATTGGGAAATCGACAAGATTAATTTAATGTTTTCACTTTCATAGTATTTTCTACACTTTCTTTATCATAATTGACAAGATGTAAGGTTCTTCTCTCTACACAAAACTTCATATTTTACCCCGTCCTTGTCGTATTCCAAAATCACCAAATAGTCATGACAGGAACCAACACAAACGAAAAATTCAATCGAAATCCGAATTCGAATATTCCCTCCGAGCATTCACCCGATCACAATACCATCTGGCATTCAGTCAGTGTGGAGTAACCTGTCATGTTAGCTTGGTGGCGTGATGCAGTTGGATGGTCGGGAGTTGGCAACTTTAGCCTCGACCGCGGGTTTTCCCAGGTTTTCCATGAGTTTTCCCGTGAATACTCAGTGGTGAAAATTCTGAGAGCAGCATTAATATTCTCTACTCATTATTTTCCTTGAAATGACGTGTGGGAACAGTCATAGTCTATTTTAGCTATTTTAGTACTTGAGAACAGTAATGTGCTAAAAAAAACATGGTCACTTTTTCATTGGAATAGCACCGTAATGTCTTATATTTGCATTGTTCGGAAACAAAGGAAGGTGTTCGGAATCGTGGTTGCCGCTCCAGGGTATAAACGCACTTGGAGTATTGATCTTGAAATTTTGACAGTTGTAATTTTCCAATTTTTATGATTTTCGCGATTTTCGGGTGTGTTATAGAGCTCGTTGGGACCTTTCCAACGACTACTTACTCATCAAAATCGAATAAAAAATGGCAGAGGTATGAACACAAAACAAAAATTTTTATAATAAAAAAAATTTAAGACGAAAAAGTATGCAATGTGGATCTTACCAGAAAGAAAAAGAAATCCGACAGCAATAAAATTTAAAGAGCAAAAGAAGGAACAGAAGAAAAAGAAATTTTTCCCATTCGCTAATTTTAAACAATCAGAGAGAAAAATTCGCTGATATTAAAAATATTATTTTCCTTGAAGAAGTATAATATGTATTATAATTAACTCTTTAGTGCCACACTTTTATTCAGCAGATGAATTCATGTAAAATTGAGTTTTTCCTAATGCTTTATGATCAAATGTAAGAGTTCAGAGAGGAAAAAAATTTCCATTGCGTGAAAACTCGGAAAAACTCCGGGTCATATATGACCCTATTGTCGGCAAGGGAAGTATATATACCATTTTCAAAATTTATATCACGGGCTTTTTAAGAGTTTTTTTTGCTTGAAGTTATTAATTTGGCCAAAACCATGGCAAACTGGATTGTCTTTATGAACACTGTACTCCTGGTGTTCAAGGTATCTTCCTGGAAATCCCTTGAACAGTCACTGTCACAATATTTTGAGTGGTATTTGGCAAAAATAAACTTATCCAAATATTTATTCACACACAATACAATTGCACAATATGAGACGCTTGCAAAATACTCTAAAATATTGCAAAATATGCTATAATTCATCAGATATAAGATGAAATGTCCAGGAGTGAGATATTAGGTGAGATTCTTAACAATCTCACCTACTATAATCCTAACAAAATTTCATGTCGTCCGATCGACCTCAAACTTGGCCAAAATGTGTTTCGCCACTTCCTGATCACGAATATATATGTGGCTATTTTACGTTCCCGGCCGGCCGGCCGGCTGGCCGGCCGGCCGGCCGCTCTTTGGAGCTTAATAGCTCCTAAACTAAAAAAAATATCGACTTGCGGTTTTCGGCAAAGGTTATATATCGGGTGAAAATTGCAACTTGGTGCATTGACCCCCCACCCCCCACCCCTCCTTCCGCCATTTTGAAGACCCCCCTTTTTTGTTTTCTCAATAGCTCCGCCCCTATGGCATCGAGCGGGCTCAAATTTTAGAATGTTATAGCTGGGCCTTAGGGCTTTCCATCAATACCAAACTTAAGGTCCCCCGACCCCCCTGACCCGAGCTATAAGGGTCCAAAAAAAATTTCTTAAAATGGCCATAACTCCGGTTCTAATCGTCAGAATTTGAAAAGTGAGGGCTTTTTGGAAAGCTCTCGTGAAATGCCACTTCCCTTTCTAACATCGCAAGTTCATAAAACCACCGCTATGGGCGCTATTATTAAAAAGAAAATTTTTAAATCTTATAAGTTAAATAACTCAAAAATTCCATTGTGCATCGGGCTGAAATTTTAGTATGTTGTAGCCATTGATTATACCTATCAAACAAAAAAAACCTTAAGTCGATCTAAAACCCCTGACCCGAGCTATAAGGGGTCAAAGTTCGAACATTGACCGGCCTCTATCTCCGGTTCTAACTAACATAGCGACCTAAATTTTACCTTTTTGGTTTCGTCTCGACGAGCACTTTCAGATGGAAGTTCAAAAAGTCACCACAGGTGGCGCTGTGATAGCGTCAAAATTCATCGAAATTCAAAGTCACTTTTCTCAAAAACGGCATTGTGCAAGTTAATGAAATTTTAGTATGTTGTAGTCCAGTCTAGGACGTTTCCAAAATGTTGCGTATGCGCGCTGTGGTTTCAATAGAACCGGAGATATGAGGGGTCAAAGTTCACGAAATTCAAAAAATCATATCTCCGCTTCTATGTGACCGATTTTGATGAATGAGGGCTTAAACGAAAGATCTCACCAAATGCTACAACTTTCTAGAATATTTGAACTTCGTGGGACCAACACCAGGGGCGCCACAGTCGAAAAACCAATTTCAATATCACATAACCTCAATTATCTCGACACGTGCTTAACCGATTTTGATGATTACTTCGACATAATTGTAGAGAACTTTTGTCTCTACATTTCGTCCATACATCATTTTCCACTCAGACTACGCTATCACTCCGATTTTGCCGTTTAAGTGTGAAAAAATGGCTTTTTCCAATAATAACGCTTTGAAATCACTCAGATGCCAATTTGACTGCCTCTACTCCACCAAGACACTTAAAATAGGGGTTTAAATGGAAAGTCCCACAAAATACAACAATTCTTTGATATAGTTGAAGTTCAACAAATGACTACTTGGGGCACTCTGGATGAAAAAACGAGTTAAGAAACAAAAAACCTCGCTTATCTTGGCTTCTGAGTAATCGATGAGTTCAAGTTCTACGGCAAAATTATAGAGAACATTCTGGTCTACATTTCACCCATATAACACTTTTCTGTCAGTTCATCCAAATCCTTGATATTTTGGTTTAAATACAAAATTTGTATAATTTCACGAATTTGATTAATAATAATAATAATAATAATAATAATAATAATGTATTTATTCACAATAATAGGATCATCCCTTTTACAATTGTGAAAGAAAAAAAAGATAATAATAAAAAAAACTAAAATAAAAAAAGGATAAAAAACAAAATAAGGAGAAATAAAGAGAGAAAAGAAAAGATTTTCCACATCCCAAGCTTCTCAGGCCTCTATTTGAAAAAATTGGCGAATGGCTGCAGCAGAAGTGCGCTTATCATTCGGTATGCTATTGTAAGCAGTAACGCCTTTAACAAACAAAGTTTTATAAAGGCAGTCACTGCCCACTCTAGGCACCAAGAGTCCCCGAACCCTGGCCGAACCCCCCCTAACCAGAAGACTCGACAGGTACTCAGGACATCCGGAAATCAATAGGTGAAACAGGAATAGAACAGCTCTCATCTTCAAAAGGGATCTTAGATCACAACCAATGAAAACGTTTCTATATGGAGTGATGTGATCCCGGCGACTTATGCCGCAAATATACCTGACACAATCATTAAAGGAGACCGTCAGACGACGAATTGTGTCACTATCCGCCGCAAAAAATAGCTCTGCTCCATAATTAAAAAAAGGAAGAAGAAGCGCTCGCGCGAGGATCAAACGAGTGTCATAGGGCGTAATGTCCCGGAAGCGTCTAAGGGTATACAGGGAATAGTTGACCTTTCGGCAAATAGAAGTGGCTTGATCAGACCAAGAGAGAGTTGTATTGAAGATTATACCTAGGTTTTTGACCTGATCAGAAAAAGGGATAGTTTCACCGTAAAGGTGCAATGGACAGGAATCAATGGTAACTCCCTTTTTAGAAATCACAATAGCTTGCGACTTTTTAGGATTCAGAATTAATCCGTTTGATAACGCCCAGCGCTCAATTTTAGAAAGATTACCGTTCATTAGGTGAAAAGCTTGAAGAGGATCAGAAGGATCACCCTCAACATAGATTTGAAGGTCATCAGCATAAAGATGAAAGGAGCAATTTTTCAATACTGAGGGTAAATCATTAATGAAGAGAGAAAAAAGCAATGGGCCTAGTATTGAACCTTGTCCAATGCCCTTATTTAAAAGAGAAGGGGGCGAAATATTCTCACAATACTTCACGATTAGTGACCTTCCAGTGAAGTAGGATTGTATAAGAGCAACTGCTGAGGATGAAAATTTAAAAAGGGAACATAATTTATAACATAGGAGATTGTGAGGAAGGCTATCAAAGGCCTTAGTAAAGTCCAGCAGGACAAGAATTACGAAGCGACCTCGATCCATTGAAGACGCAATGTCATGGTTGACTCTCAGGAGAGCCGTCGTAGTGCTGTGGCCCTTTCGAAAGCCTGACTGAAAGTCACAGAGGAGCCTGGTGTCCTCTAAATATTGTGATATCTGCTCGTGAAGAAGAAACTCAAAGGCCTTTGATAGAACAGGAAGAAGGCTAATAGGCCTAAAATCAGAGGGAGATTTAGGATTAAAAATTTTGGGAATCGGAACTACAAGAGCCCGTTTCCAAGAATCAGGATAATTTGAAGTTGTGATTATATGATTGAAGATATCAGTGAGCACTGGAAGGATTACCGGGAGAAGAATTTTGATGAATTGAAGAGAGACGCCATCACACCCCATAGCATTCGACTTGACACGTGAGATAGCTAAAACTACGTTATCCTGCGAAACACAGTTGAAGCTAAAACCCTCCCAGGGCGCGGGGGGCAAAGAAGGAGAAATCAACAGATCAGACGTATAGGAAGAAAAGAATACACACAACTCTTGAGCTGAGATTGAATTGCTTTCACTTGATGACACAGACGGTCGCAGACCAAGCTTTTTAATATTGCACCAAAGAGTTCTTGATGGAAGCTTAGGATCCAAGCACTTGTCAAAATGACGTTTTTTACGAGATTTAATAAGATTACAAGATAACTGAATGACGTCTCCCAACTTCAGCTCCAAATCGAATTTGCATGCACTCCGAGTTAGCTCACGTTAAGAATCTCACCTACATAAGCCGGTTAGGATTATCTGTCCCTTTACCTTCTGGATTTCACAAAGAAAAACAATGTCCCAACTACATTTCGCTATAGGTTTGGGACGAAAACACTGTTACCCTTGCGGACAATAGAGTCATATATGACACGGAAAATTCTACACGCTTTTCTGGTAAATTGACAGTACTTTATTTATAACAAAATATGCAATATACAATCTTTGGATATTCTATTTTGTGTTTCTACAGAACTTTTTGCTGAAAAAAATAAATTAATATTAAAAAAAATTAAAAAGAAAAGTCATTTCACAAAGTTCGAAATTAGTGATTTTTGATCTCAAATATTTTATTTTCCTGCATATCTGGAGTCTTGAGAAAATTAGCCAAGAATCTTACATCCTTCTATTATGATGTCGTGCACAAACCGATAAATTTCAATTTATGTAAATAGTCAAAAAAAAAACTTTTTTCCCTGGGTCATGTATGACCCTATTGACGTGAAAGAGTTAGGCTAATTTCACATCCATTTTCGAAAGAGGAGAAAGTGTCTTGGATAAAGGGAAAATGGTGTGTTGTACGAGATAATTAATATTATCATACTTACATCCTTTTCAGATCCCGAAAAGTCAATATCCTTTCCCTTTCAGCTTCCAATGGACAAAATGATGCTTTTTTTTAATCAAAGGAGATGATCATGCAAAGGTTCACCCCTTTCCTTCCCAGAATGCTTTGTGTTGTCCTGGCCAAATTATTAATCATTTTAGTTTGGTTTTCTGTTGCTCCCTTAGAACGCCCACCAAAATGCCAAGGACACTATTGCTGTTTTTAAAGTAGATGCAAAGGTGTGTTTTATTTTTTCTTTTATTTCCATTTTTCTGTGCTTTTTGGACATCTTTTCCCTTGGGCTTTTCTGTGTCGGGTTTTTGAATTTTGAGAGGGTATTTGCAGGACGGAACACTGAGAATGGAAATCCTGCAGAATGACTTCGATGAGGATGATGTGAATGAGAATCTTGAGAGTCCGGTGGCTAAGAAGGTTACCAAGATTAAGGATACAATTACGGATACAACTCCTGTTGAGGCTTTCCTTCAGGGAAAACACTGTTTAACGGGGGTAAGTGAGATTTTTCGAGGGGTCCAGGAAGGGGTTAACTAGGGATTATCTTGGGATTGTTGCAGGGAACTGGTTGGTGGAAGTATGAATTTTGCTATGGTAGGTATGTTCGGCAATATCACGGAGATACATCCTTGATTCTGGGCTTTTTTGATGAAAAACTCCATCGAGAGTGGATTGAGAAACATCCCCACAAGAGACCAAAGCCAAAGAATGTCCGGACGGAGCTGACGCATTTCTACCAGGGAGGCTCAGAATGTGACAAAACGGGCGAGAGACGCGAGACAGAAGTGAAACTGAAGTGTCTGGAAAATGCCGTTTCCAAGACTTTCGTGTCACTCTACTTACTCGAGCCACAGACTTGTCAGTACATTCTGGGCGTAGAGTCACCGCTAATCTGTGAGATTCTGCAGAAGGCTGATGAGGATGGCCTTGTGCCAAGTGCTCAGAGTTCAGAGGACACCGAGGAGTACGTCGTGGGAAATGCCATCATTGAGGATATGGACGTAAGATTTGAAAATGATTGAGTCACGAATGTAAATAAATTTCTACTTATAATTCACTTGAAGTTTTCTTTATTTTTGATCAATCAATGCAAGAATGGGCTTATGGCTTTTCCGGAGGATTTGCTGGAATTTATTTCAGTTGTCACGGAGGTAAAGAGCTCCTCCCAGTACCAAGGTTCATCGGGTTCCTCTGTTGCTTCCATTTGTAGGCACTTGGTCAGTGGACTGAGATCGACGTCCTCCAGAGACGTCAGGTTTCCTAATTTGACCATGTCTGAGTTTAAAGCCTTGTAAGTTGCAGCCATCTTTACGGAAATCCTATTGGAAAAGGTTTGTTTGAGTGTTTGATTACCTTGTCCTTTAATTAAAAGAAGACATCAATTTCACGAGCATAACCAGGCCAAATTTTCATTTTAAAAGAGCGGAAAGTGTCTTGGATAAAGACAATGGTGTGTTGCATGAGATAACTGGAATTGGGCGTGGCTAAATATTCTGCTTATGCTCTTAAATTATGACCAGTGCACAATAACTTTTATTTGTAAACATGTTTTCAAAATTTCCCATGAGACTAAGCGATATGACTGGATCTAGATGTCTATCTAGATCTCACGCATTCTCATTGAAATCTCAAAAACATGTTTACTAAACAAAAGTTGTTGTGCGTTGGGCATTATGGTGCTATTCCAATGGAAAATGAACATGTTTTTAGTACTTTACTGTTCTCAAGTGTTTCTGCATTATCGACTTTTCTTTGTATTGGAGAAAACAGTCAAGACAGGAACCAACAAAGAAAAGTCAATAGTGCAGGAACACTGCAGAACAGGTAAAGTGCTAAAAAAAAACACGTTCATTTTTCTTTGGAATAGTACCATTAGACCTCAAAGCTTTTGAGAAAATGAACTTACGAATGCGATGGGGCGATATCATTGAGAAGAATGTCATCCTGAATATCATCCAGATCAGGAATTGTTGGAATCTCATCTTCTGGATTTTCAGGAGAGTTGGACTGCTGGAATCTTTCCCTTCGATTTGATGCATTTGCGGAGAGAAAAAAAGCCGTTCAGAGACATTTTGGAATTATTATGGTGCTATTCTGATGAAAAAGTGATATCTTCTCCTCTTTTTTTGTACATGACTGTTCTCATGTGCTGCTGCGTAATCGACTTTTCTTTGTGTTGGTTTCGAGGTTTGGTAAAAACAGTCGAGACAGGAACGAACACAAAGAAAAGTCGATAATGCAGAACCACCTGAGAACAGCAATGTACTAAAAAATGCCAATAGAATAACTGACGAAGAATAAAAATATAACGCAATAGGGAGATGACCTCCTTCCGGGTGCGTCAGGGATGCTGATCCTTTCACAGGCCAAACAACAATGTTTTCGCCAAAGCTTTCGACGCGACAGTGCGCCTTCTTCAGTGGCTAAAAGGTGGGAAATTTTTTTATTAAAGAGACTTCCATACAATTTCTTTGTTACAATTTCACTCACTCAAAACCGTGATGTAGGAAGACAAATTTCAGAGACAAACAATCACGGTTTTGAGTGAGTGAAAATGTAACAAAGAAATTGTATGGAAGTGTCCTGTCCTGTCGAAAGCTTTGACGAAAAAGCATTGTTGTTTGGTCTCTGAAAGGATCAGCATCTCTGACGCACCCGGAAGGAGGTCATCTCCCTATTGCGTTATACTAAAAAAAATGTTCAAAAGAATGATTTCTCCTTTTCAATCTTTATCAAAATTACCACGATGGTTTTGCAATTCTGAAATTATCATATCAATTAATAAATTCCCAGGATAAATTTACTTAATTGTGTTATTCCGATGGAGAATGAAAAGAGGGAATCTTACTCCTGAACATTTTTTTAGCACTTTATTGTTTTCAAGTGCTTCTGCATTGCCGACTTTTCTTTGGGTTGATTTCTGCATCGACTATTTTCGCCAGGCTTCGACGTATTATAAAATAACTAAGCAGTCGTGACGAGAACCATCATGTAGAAAAGTCGATAAGAAGCACTTGAGAACAGTCAAGTGTTAAAAAAGGTTCAGAAAAAAAGACTTCCCCTTTTTATTTTCTTTCATTAGCATACCACAATAATATCATACATTTAGTAGAAAATTGTTTTTTTTTTTGCAATTTTTACAATTTAGCTTATTCTTAAAGCCCCAAATAGACTCAGGTTGATCCTCAAGAATATTTAGCCAGTAAAATTTTACGGTAACAGATCAACCCAAAGTATATTACGCTGAGCGTTTAGGGTCAAGAATTTAGAGGATACTTGCATAAATTTCCTTTACTGCGTAATTTTATGGTCTAAAGTCCTCTACACATTGGTAACAATTTTCTTCAAATTTTCAACAGAATCTTGACGTTTTTGACATATACCAGTGCACGTACTTTCATTCAAAAAAGCAATTTTTAACGAAAATTTCTCTCAATGTGTAGAGATGTTAAATCTCTTAAAAAAAAGTCTGAATAATCTCGAGGATAAGCAGATCATCCTGAGTCTATTTGGGCCTTTAGCCATGAACGTTCAAACATATCAAGGCTTCTTGGGCCCATTTGTACACTCAGAAAAAATCATGCATCAATTCCATTTGCTTTTTGGTCTTTTTCTGTATTGAGCGTATTGAGCCTCGATATCAGCTTTGCCAAATTTTGTAATTTTGATATACAGTGCCCGCTATCTAATCCGGATCGGCGTAATCCGGACGAGTTATCCCGGTTACATTTAAAATAATTTTGAGGTTATGTATGCATGTGTGTTCAGCAATGAAAATGAATTATCCTGTGATGGTTTTGTTTAATAAATGAAGTATAATAGCATAGAATTCTCTAATTATGTGTTTTTAATCTTCTTTAAAACTTTTATACTAATTCTACAAAAAAATCTTGTATTATATTTTCGAGACGTTGAACAAATTCAAAAAATCCATCCGGATTACGAAGCGGACATCTGTTATATTGTCTAACAATCATCCGGATTACAAAGCGGGCACTGTATTAGCCAAAAATGTCTCTTCATGTAGCAAATGAAATATGTCTTACTCTTACATCTTTTAGGTTACGCTAAACATAACCTACAAATACTTGAATTAATTTACTAGTTAAATAAGAGAATAAGACACAACCAAATGTGCCTTCTGGAAGACTTTTTATGGGATCATTTAGTCATAACAATATACGAATCTGTTCAAAAAATGCTCTTTAATTCAAAGAGAGTAAAATTTTAACCTCAAAACTTTAACAGATTGTTACTATTTAAATTTTTCTGGATTAAAAATATTACAGATTTTCGAATTATAAATAAAACTTCAATCTAAATTGAAAATCTAAACTAAATATTTCTTTCATGTGATAATTTTCTTTTTGAGGTTAGGTAATACGTAACCTCAAAGTAGTTGAATAAGCACTTTACCAAATCAGAAAATTAGTAAAAACATGGAATAAATAACTACTTTTATATTTTAGAATTAATTTTCACTTAAAATTTCCAATAATAAATTTACGAATTTGTTTAAATTAATATTGTCCACCCAAAAGCTTTGAAATTGAAAGATTTCCCGGATATGCTATAGAAAATTTGCTGTTGCATTTTGAATGTAGTGTAGTACATTGTTAAAACAATTAATTTATGAAAAATATTGAGAACAAACTTTACTGTGTAATCATTAAAAACTTAATTAATTTCCTATCTGAATCTATAAAAATCATAAACTCAGAAAATTGGGTTATTGATAAATTAATTAGTAATTCCATTTAGCGAAAAAGATGTGAAGATTTAGAACGATTATGTGACTACATTTTTCAATTATTATACAAAATTTTCTGATCAAAATTGTAATTTGATTGTTCACTATTTGGGAGCAATTTTCGTCAAAAATGCATTTTTGACAGAATTTTGACATTTTCACTTAATGCCTCTATATACTAGAAGAAATTTCTTCAAAAATGCCTTTTTAAAGAAAATTTCCCCTATTCTTGTAGGCACAAACGTCAGATTTTTTTTAAAAAAGGCAATTTTTGACAAAAATTGCTTCAAGTGTGTAGACACCATTAGGGCCTCTACACATTGGAAGTAATTTTCGTCAAAAATTGGACTTTTGATAGAATTTTGACTTTGTACCTACTCCTGTACAGACGATTCCCTTCGAAAAAGCATTTTTTGACGAAAATTGCTCCCAGTGTGTAGATGCATTTAAGGTCTCTACACATTCAGGGGAATTTTCGTCAAAAATTGGAGTTTTGACAGAATTTTGACGTTTGTACCTACACCTGCACACACGATTTCCTTCAAAAAAGCATTTTTTGACGAAAATTGCGCTGAGTGTGTAGAGATCTTTACAGCATTGCATCCAATTTCCTTCAAAAGTGAAAGTTTTGACGAAAATTGCTCTCAATGCATATGTTTTCTCTGAAATTCAATATGTAAAAATACAAAATCATAATTTAACTTACTGTTCAATGAGATTTGTAGACGTTCGATTCCTGCATGAAGTTTAATAAAGCAAAATAATTAATTAAATTAAATGTAAAATAATCATAAATGCTTCACTTACTTTCCACTCTTTTGAGGCTCTTCTGCCCAGCCTCCAATTTTTCGTGCCCTCTGAGGCGGCCTCTCGAGCGGTATATCGAAGTCATTATCCAGAATTGAGTCTTTCTCCTCTGTCACCGGAGAACTGGTAGTTTCTTCCTTCTTGGAGCTTCCTTCAGCATTCGATCGCCTGCCCTTCTTAATGGAGGCCTTTGGGGAACCAAAGAGAATGCAATAGGAAGTTCCTTTGTGCAGATTTCACCAGATTTACCTTCGATTTCAGGACAGATTTGAGATCCCAATCCATTGTTGACCATCAATCACCTAGGCAACACACAAAGACAACAAAACAGAACACGAAAGACAGGTGAAAAAGAGTGGGAAAGAAGTTGCTCAGGTGAATCGGGTGAATCGTTTATTTTGAAATTTGAATCATGAAACACTCTTCATGCTGTTCCAACGGAGCGCTGTATCTATTATCGTTGTACCTCGGTAGAAGTCCACTGCAACAACGTTTGCTCCTGCCCCAAAATCACTTGCATACCACCTGGATACTGCAAAATTCACCTGATCTGCCATCCGCCTCAAGCCTCCGTAGAGATCAACAAAAATACCCCAACCAGTTGGGGTAAGTTCTGCCATTTCAGCCATTGGACGACTCCCAAAGCTCCTGGAAACGAATTCTCTTTTAAGCTGTCTATTGGACAAATTAATAGCAAAAATAATATTGAAAAGCGTTTTGACATAAATGAACGATGTCTATTATGGCCTCTACACATTGGGAACGATTTTCGTCAAAAATTGCATTTTTGACAGAAATTTGACGTTTCGCCCTACAACGCTGTAGGGAATTTCCTTCAAAAAAGCAATTTTTGACAAAAAATGCTCCCAATGTGTAGAGGCCAATAAAAGCTTCTACACATTGGGAGCGATTTTTATCAAAAATTGCTTTCTTGAAGGAAAACTTCTGCACTATACTATAGCTTCTAACGCCAAAATTCTATCAAAAATGCAATTTTTTAAAAAAATTGTTCCCAATGTGTAGAGGCCTTTAAGGGCTTCTACACATTATGGCCTCTACACAATAGTGGAAATTTCTTTAAAAAAATGCCTTTTTAAAGAAAATTTCCCCTATCTTTGTAGGCAGAAACGTCAGAATTTTTTTTAAAACAGGCATTTTTTGATGAAATTTGCTTCTAGTGTGTAGACACCATTAGGAGGAATTTTCGTCAAAATTTACATTTTTGACCGAATTTTGACGTTTACACTACAGAGACTGCAGGCAGTTGCCTTCAAAAATGCTCTTGACGAAAATTGCTTACAATATGTACAACCCATAACTTATTGTAAAAATTTTCGTCAAAATAAAGAAGTATTTTGACGCTATTTATGTGAATACTTCTAAGCGATTTAATGGCATCTACACTCTAGAGAAATTTATGTCCACATTGAAGTGTTTTTCCTACACAGGCGTAGGGAATTTGCTTCAATATGGACATAATTTTTTCAAGTGTGTAGAGGCCATAAGACTTCTACACTTTGGAGATGTTCACGCACGAACGTGAAGTTGAAAAGCGTTATAAAGCATTCCTTTTAATTTATTGTTTCATATAATTCAAATTTCCATATAGTAACAGTTTGATGTGGACTAATTCGAAATGATCATCTATTCCTAAAGCTTTTATGAGAAAAGAATGTTGTTGAAAGGTTTCTTGAGATATAAAAAACCGTACCGTTCGTTCTCCGCCCTTCTTTTACTTTTACCAGCAGCGAAGAAAGATTGTGCGCGTTTAACTTGCAACTATTGTTAATTTTATTGTAATTTAGTTAATAATAAATGAATTAGTTAAGTGAAGATCAAGTGTTTATGATCTAATACGTGGTGGATAGAACATCAATCCTCAACAGCAGCTTCTAGAGACGGGAAATAAATCCATTTTGTGGAAGTGAGGTTAAGAGACCCTTCCGGACAGCTTCAGAAGAATAGTTGCAGCGGGTTGATAGCTCATTAAGAACTGTCTACATAATCTCTTCACACCTAAAGGGACACATCAAAACATAAGGGGGAAAATTTTTGATCCTCTCTCGCCAGATTTATGATTTTCCCACATTTTCCCTTTCATAGGTAAGCCAAGAAGCTTCCAAACCGTTTTCCTGAGCGGCTTATATAATTTTCCTTCATTAATATATTTTAAGGTGAGACAAGGACAGAGATAGAAGTCAAGGGGCATTAAAATAATATTTCCGCATATTCATTTTCTTTAAGGTTTGTACAACATCGTACATTTTTGATCCTCTCTCGCCAGATTTATGATTTTCCCACATTTTCCCTTTCATAGGTAAGCCAAGAAGCTTCCAAACCGTTTTCCTGAGCGGCTTATATAATTTTCCTTCATTAATATATTTTAAGGTGAGACAAGGACAGAGATAGAAGTCAAGGGGCATTAAAATAATATTTCCGCATATTCATTTTCTTTAAGGTTTGTACAACATCGTACATTTTTGGTCCTTCTCCCTCTTCATCCGGAGAGGGGAATCAGCGCAATTTGGGTCAACTTGAGTCTCCGAGAAGTCTGTGATCCATCCAATCTACGGTGTCTGTAGCGGTATCTCCAACGGGACTTTATCAATTCCCAAATGCCTTTGTCTCGCTGCACAATGATGACTGCAAAACGAGATGCCATACTTTCAGCAATGAAGAGAGTTGAGGACTACGTGTATGACATCACTGAAGATGACCTCTCTCTCCTTGACTATGGCGCACTCCAATCCCAGCTGGTCTTAGTCGAATCTTTACGAGCCAATTACCAACTACTACAAGAGCAGATCATTGCCTTCCAGACCACCGAGATGAAGAAGGAAATTGAAGTCTCGAGCAAAACCGCCTTCCATAATCGATGTTTTGTGCTTATCGATTCCATTGAAGAAATCATGGGGTACCTGCCAGCATCGTCCATTGACTTGAAGACATCCGAGACACAAACTAATGTCCACAGCCTCATCCAAGAGCTAAAGCAGCAAGGCAACGAGCAGCTACGTCAGAGCCAACTACAATTTCAGCGGCTCATGTCAGCGCTCTCAATCACCGCAAGTAGCTCTAATATTGTAACTGATCTCGCTGTCAATTCAAATAAGCTCCTTCAGAGCACAAGCCAAACTTTTAATGTCAGTTCCTCCACCCCACTCGCTAACCAGCGCTTAACCCATAACAATTCTGAGTCTCCTGTGCCAATTTCTGCCATTACCTCTACTGACTGCGAAGCATCCTTTATTCAGTACGCGTTGCATTGTTCAGATTCAGACCCTGGGACCCAAGGGGGGAGAGAATGTGACAAAGACTCCACACCAGCGGAATTAGAGAATTTCCCACCATGCCTCAATGCCTCAAGTTTTACCACCACGATATTGGATTCTTCACTAATCAATCCCATTGCACAATCTTCAATTTATCAACAATCCAATGAGCTATCAAACTATAGAGAAGCCTCTGCACCATCAAATAGCGAATGGTGCTTCAAATTGTCTCATCCTTTGCATAGATGCCATGAATTTCCTTTACCATATGCAAGTGAGGGACTTGAATCCTCGGAAGAATTGTGTTCATGTCAAAATAGCCTACCACCTAATCTCTCAGATAGCTACACTGTACCACAGTGTAGACAATGCCAGGCGCGACATGACAGCCTATGCCACTCCATGCTCTTGGAAGAACCTACTGTCAGTTATTTGATGCCTTCTTCGCTTGCCAATTGCACGGTTTCTAATCAACTACCTCCAGTATTTGAACATCCGCCTACTACTCATTCTCGATGTCCTTCCGTAACTCTGCCTGCCTCATCCACTCATTCTGATTGCCTTCTACTGTATACTGCCTCTTTAGCAACAGATCTTGTGGACTTTTTTACTGGAAGCCGAGAAAGAGACCTCTTTTGCGAGATGACAAGCCTGGACCATGATGTCAGCGATGATATTGCCAAATTGCCGGCTCCTCCTTCATTACTGACTCCTGCATCTTTAGCCCAATCATCATTGATTTCTGACAATCCGCTAGCCTCATGGATTCTGCGTTCTCCGGTGGTCTCCAACTTGCCTTATACCCTTGCTAGTCACAGTATCCAATCTAATCATTTCCACGTGACAGCCTGGGTGAATTTTCTCACAGGGAGCTCCGATATTATTCCACTGAGAGCTATGCTGGACTGCGACATTGAAAATAATTTTTTCATTGTCATTCCGAGTCAGAAATCTCTTCCTCTGAACTATAAGCCGTTCATTTTGGGCAAGGAAATCTACTTCCAACCAATCTGGTCCTCCATATTGGACCAATGCACCGTGCCTGAACAATTAAGTGCGTTTCCGGATAGGACAACGTATGAAGATTCAATGCATGCCTTCTCTGATGTCAAGACGTTGCCATTCTATTACGACATTCAGAGACTCCGCAATCCATCATTATGTGAGATTGCCAGCCAGAAAAACCATCCATCAGGAAGATATAACTCCAAATTTATGCTATCAATCGATCACGAGGTCATCTGTGGGCACATAACTACAGGAAAACACACTTCTCTGCTTCTACATGTTTTCCTAAAATCCCACGTCCCATCTGTCGATAAATCTGCCTTCCATTTTCGAGAGAGTGTGGACATGCCTACAATTTCTAAGTTTTTTCTCCACCCGAATTTATCCGGAGATGTTAACCGGACAGTTTTTGGAGAATTCGTTATACTGAAAAGAATTATTCCGTTGCAAAACGCAACTCGTTCACCATTTCATAAATCGTTGCTTGAAGCAATCGCAATCAAACATCCTTGGGAATATACATTCAAGTTAACTATGAAATGCTCTTCTCATATATTCAATTCAAAGTCAGCCATTGCTGCTTCATATTACATTATGCTCAAGGACGTTATCCATAATCCCATGGACAAGACAATTAGCTTAATCGACCACAGAGCAATTACAATTGGAAATCTCAGAAGAGGAATTGGAACTCCTTCTCAGTTCACGGAGAGCTGCTATGATCCAGGACCCTCGTTGGACTCGAGGACTTCTATGAAAGTCTCGAATGATCCGTGTGACGTTATTGAGAATCTTAACCATCAGAAAACCTTCAATATTTTGGTGCATCGTTGGATTTTCTATTGTTGGATTTCTATCATTGGATCATTGACCATCGCCCATTGCATTGGATTTCAACGTTCCCATATCTTTTTCGGTGCATCACGGATATAAGGAAGTCACCATAGAATTTGTCACAATCCCCAAATTCTCTCTCGGATCCCAGCGTATCTGGATTTTTTCCATGGCCATTAATTGAACCCCTAGAATCTCTTGTTAAATCAGTAAAAAAAAAGGGGTCTCAATCTTTGGCTTCTCTCCTCTACGCTAATTATATTTGAACACACATTTCCGATAAGATTCCTGGCAATGTTTATTCCTAATGCTGGTCATCCGGGGAGATTAGCTCAACCTCTGCAAAATAGGAAGCTCGATTCTCCTTTTAATGATAGGACAATTGTAGAATTCCGAAACGAATGTAGAATAATTCAATTTTCCAGCCATTACCAAGTACAGTCCATTTTTTTCCAATTTCATAATAAATAGCTAAAATCTTCTGAACTCATAAACCAATTAAGGTTTTCGAGTTCAGACCGGGGAGCATGTTCACGCACGAACGTGAAGTTGAAAAGCGTTATAAAGCATTCCTTTTAATTTATTGTTTCATATAATTCAAATTTCCATATAGTAACAGTTTGATGTGGACTAATTCGAAATGATCATCTATTCCTAAAGCTTTTATGAGAAAAGAATGTTGTTGAAAGGTTTCTTGAGATATAAAAAACCGTACCGTTCGTTCTCCGCCCTTCTTTTACTTTTACCAGCAGCGAAGAAAGATTGTGCGCGTTTAACTTGCAACTATTGTTAATTTTATTGTAATTTAGTTAATAATAAATGAATTAGTTAAGTGAAGATCAAGTGTTTATGATCTAATACGTGGTGGATAGAACATCAATCCTCAACAGCAGCTTCTAGAGACGGGAAATAAATCCATTTTGTGGAAGTGAGGTTAAGAGACCCTTCCGGACAGCTTCAGAAGAATAGTTGCAGCGGGTTGATAGCTCATTAAGAACTGTCTACATAATCTCTTCACACCTAAAGGGACACATCAAAACATAAGGGGGAAAATTTTTGATCCTCTCTCGCCAGATTTATGATTTTCCCACATTTTCCCTTTCATAGGTAAGCCAAGAAGCTTCCAAACCGTTTTCCTGAGCGGCTTATATAATTTTCCTTCATTAATATATTTTAAGGTGAGACAAGGACAGAGATAGAAGTCAAGGGGCATTAAAATAATATTTCCGCATATTCATTTTCTTTAAGGTTTGTACAACATCGTACAGGAGATTTTTTTCTCAAAACCATATTTTTGAAAGAAATTGCCTTTACTGCGATTTTAAGGGACTTGTCTCAAACTTTTAAAAACCTAAACTTAAAAATACTCCAATTTAACCAAACTTCATTATTTTAATGTAAATCGCAGACAAAGTGACGATGATTTACTTCAATATAACGTACGTTTTGACGTAAATTTCTTATTCACAATCGATTGACTTTAAAATACTCAGTCGGGACGAAAAACATTATTTTGAACTAAATCTAAGTAAATTGAAGGCGTGTCCTCCAAAAAAAAAACATAGGCAATTTGCTTTTTTAGTGTGTAGGGCCATTCCTTCAAAATACTTAAATTTGATTAAACTTCATTATTTTAAAGTAAATTCCAGGTAAATTGCAAGACATTTACTTCAAAATAACGTACATTTTGACGTAAATTTCCCATAGCGTGTAAAGGCCATTAAAAATTTGATTTTTTTTCCAAAATAGAGTATTTTGACACAAGTGACTTTAAAATACTCAGTTTTGACAAAAAAAACCTTATTTTGAAGCTAATATTCAAGTACTTAAAAGCGTGTCCTCCAAAAATGTAACTGGGAAAATTAGCATTAATACATTTCTGGGAACTTTTTCAGGAAGCTTAAAGAAATCTACCGAAAAACTTTTATCATAATAAATGTTCAAGAGAATATTTTGATTATATATATTCCACGAAAAAGTTAATATTATCCCAAAATGAAACAATTTTATTCATTTTCGGTGGAGAAAAATTTTCCAAAAACAAAAAGAAAAGAAAACTATATCGAAGTAAATATCAAAGTTAAGTGATATGAGAAATGTTGTCCCCATTTGCCTTTATAGCGAAACATTGTTTTTTTTGGCGAATTTGACCTAGCGTCTTTTTTTCGTTAAAAAAGCGCATGAATTACGTAAAATTGTATGAAAATAGTCTATTTTTACGAAAATTTCCCGCAATTCTTATTGCAATATATTATTAAAAGTTCTTGCCATTTACTTATGCTTGAGTACGAAAATTTATCCCAAACATAGATAGATATTTTGAAATTGTAAAGATGCCATTACACATTGTGAGAAATTTTCGCAAAAATGGAGCATTTTGAAGTAAATCCATTGCCGACAATTCTCAAATGTCTTTAAAATAGTTCATTTTAAGGAAAATTTCTCACAATAATGGCCGCCTTTGCACTATAAATTTCTAGACAATATTTATTATATTGAAGTAAAATGTTCGCATTTGACTACGAAAGATTGTCAAAATTGTTTCAATGTCATAAATTTGATAGAAATGTTCAAAATCTTTAGAATACATTAGACAATGTAAGAAATTTTCACCAAATGGAGCATTTTGGCGAAATTTGCTGACTAGTTACTTCAAAATGCTCCATTTTGACGAAAATTTCGTACAATTATGATCTTTACACACTTTAAAAAAGTTCTTGTCAATATTTGTAAAAATCAAGCAAATAACTAACGCTTGTGTACAAAAAATCGTCAAATCTTGTTGAATATCCGAATATTGAATGAAAAATTTCCATCAAAATGGAGAATTTTGAAGTACATTACGTCAAAATACTTCATTTTGGCAAAAAAATCTCAGAATATGTAATGGCCTCTACACACTAGAGAAATTTATAACCATATTGAAGCATATTCCAAGCAACAGAAAAAAAACTAATTCAGTATGGACATAAAATTCTCTAGTGCATAGAGGTCACAAAACCTATAATATTGAAATAAAAATATTGAAGGAAAATATTTCAAATGGTTTCTTTGTATCAAATAATGAATTTCAATATTGATTTTTTTCATCAATATTTTCAATGAATGAGTTATGACTTTAAGAATCTGGGATCTTTAAGATTCCAAATAGGAGTAATCTTTTTGACCATTTCTTGTACACCAAAAACTAGTCATTTTTAAGTCAGAATATTTTTTGCGGATTGGGCTGGTTCCCCGTAAATTCCTAAAAAAAATGTATAGGCTCCTCAGGGTCCCTGAAAGATCCCTGCATGATATATGAGGTCCCAGGGGTTCCTGAAAAATATATAGCTTCTCTGTGTGTTACCTGGAAAGCGTACGGGTTCTCCAGGTTCCCTGACAAAATGTATGAGTTCCCTGATAAAATATATGGGTCCCCCGGGGTCCCTGAGAGATCCCTAAACGATATATAATTTCTCAGGGTTCCCTGAAATAATATATGGGTGCCCTGTGAATTCCCTGACAAAATATAAGGGTTCTCTAAGGTCCCTAAGACATCCCTATATAATAATATTATTTCTCAGATTTTCCTGAAAAAATATATGGGTTTCCCGGAGTTTTTTGAAAAATGTGTGAGTTCCCCGGGTTCCCTGACACAATGTTTAGGTTCCCCGGAGTCCCTGAAAGATCCCTAAGTAATATATAAGTTCCCAGGATTCCCCGTGAGTTCCCTGACAAAATGTATGGGTTCCCCGGGATCCCAAAGGGGTCCCTAAATAATATATGATTTCCCAGGGTTCTTGGAAAAAATATATGGATTCCCTGAAAAATGTATGAGTCCCTCGGGTTACCTGAAAAACTACATGGGTTCTCCGTGAGTTCCGTGACAAAATGTATAGGTTCCTCGGGGTCCTTGAAAGATCCCTAATATAAGTTCCCAGGGTTTCCGTGAGTTCCCTGACAAACTGTATGGGTTTTCTGGGGTTCCTAAAAAACTACATGGGTTCCCCGTGAGCTCCCTGACAATATGTATGGGTTCCCCGGGATCCCTGAGAGGTCCCTAAATAATATATGACTTCCCAGGGTTCTTGGAAAAAATATATGGGTTCCCTGAAAAATGTATGAGTCCCTCGGGTCTCCTGAAAAACTACATGGGTTCTCCGTGAGTTCCCTGACAAAGCATATAGATTCTTCGAGGTCCTTGAAAGATCCCTAAATAATATATAAGTTCCCAGAGTTTCCCGTAGGTTCCTGACAAAATGTATGGGTTTTCTGGGGTTCCTAAAAAACAACATGGGTTCCCCGTGAGCTCCCTGACAAAATGTTTGGGTTCCCCGGGATCCCTGAGAGGTCCCTAAATAATATATGATTTCCCAGGGTTCCTTGAAAAAATATATGGGTTTCCCGAAGTTTCCTGAAAAATGTATTTGTTTGCCGGGTTTCCTGAAAAACTACATGGGTTCCCCGGAGTTCCCTGAAAAATGTATGGGATCCCCGGGGTCCCTGAGAGATCTCTAAATAAGAGTTCCCAGGGTTCCTTGAAAACATATATGGGTTTCTCGAAGTTTCCTGAAAAATGTATATGTTTGCCGGGTTTCCTGAAAAACTACATGGGTTCTCCGTGAGTTCCGTGACAAAATGTATGGGATCCTCAGGGTCCCTGAGAGATCTCTGAATAAGAATTCCCCGGGTTCCTTGAAAAAATAGGAATTCCCGAAATTTCCTGAAAAATGTATACGTTTGCCGGGTTTCCTGAAAAATTACATGAGTTCCCAGTGTGTTCCCTGACAAAATGTAAGGGTTCCCCGAGTTCCCCGGTTTTACCGTGGATTCTCTGGCAAGATTAGTTCAAGTTCCGCGAAATGACTTACCTTTTGGTCAAAAATGAGTCCTTGTTAAGGGTTCAAACGGTTCAATTTTCAAAAAATCAAGAAATCAATAGGCTCTAAATTTAATTAAAAATCACTTACCCTATCATTTGTTTTCGGTTCCACACCATATATTCCCTCAGTCCGTTGAGGTTCTGCTTATTGGGCCACCTCTGTTCCACGGATTCGAAGAGTAGGGACCCAAATTCGTAAACTATGGATCCTTTGTCGTAGGCAAGTAGAACATTTCGTTTTGTTGCCCAAATTTGTTTCAAGCACGCCCTCCATGAGATATCAGCTCCCACGAGAACATCACTGAGTTCCTGATGCAGGAAATTCACCAAAAGTCTGTGGATATCTTTGGTCTTTCCGAATCCTACTGGGAATTCCTGAATGTCCACAATTACAATCTCATTTGTTTCTTTAACAAAGTCCTTGATTTGCTGCAGAACCTCGTGCAGTGGATGCTGTTGTGCAATGCCATGATTGGCCCAGAATTGTGGCTTTGAAGCCCGATAGTACCCCACACGGATATCCAGATATCGAATCCCATGCATTAGCTGCGTCCTGATATCATCATCCTGCGTGAGGGTATACTTTGTCACAATGGTTTCATTGTGAGGCAGGAAGTTTTCCGTGTACGACGATGAATCGTGAGTTCCAGGAATAAAGAGATCCTTGAAACGCAGATTCTCAATTTTCCCGCGTATATCATTCATCCACGTGGGATATGCCCGGAAACACCGCTTCATTACAAATCTTCCATCACTTCGCAGAATGGTCGCCCAATACCCATAACAAGATGTATATTTAGTCACTTTTTTGGGCAGGCTGCGATCAAATACAATGTCTTAAAGAAAAGACATTGTTTCAGAGATTAGCAAAATTTCTTATCTCCATTAAAATTGTCAATCAAAAAACTTCGCAATTTGAGATTAAAATACGGAAAACATCATAATAAATTCTGAGTCATATTTTCATTGTAAAGATTAAAGTTGCGGAAGAAAAGCAATTAGCACAAAAGAACGTGAGAATGAAAGAGGTTTTATTCGGTTCTGTCTACAATTGCTATCTCTGGGAATGTTTTATTGGGGAGCAATTTGCCAAAAAACACCTAAATAAAGAAATTTTCCAGCCAAATATAGGTTGAACCAATAAAGCTTTGTTTATTTTACTATATTGCTTTCAAAAATGATCAACAAATGACTCAAGATTAGGACCTTTATTCTTTTATTTGGCCAAGAGGGTTATCTTCATATATTAGGTTATGTCTAGGCCTGACCTAAAAACTTTTAGGGCCATAAAAAGACAACTAATTATTGGTCTTTCAAGATATGAAATTTATGAGCATAATTGATTCAATTTGAAACATTTTTTTAAGTTCCTTTCATTTAAAATCGCAATGCCTATTTAAGGTTATGTTCATCATAACCTCACATTGTTAATTAATATTTTATCTAAATACGAAATTTACAGTAGACTCTCTCAAATTCGGGCATTTGGGACCAAAATGTCACCTGAATTAGAGATAAATTCGGGCAACAAATTTTTTCTGACCAAAAGTACAGTTTATTATTAATGCAATTATATTAAACAGTTCAATCTTTGACTACTTTGACTCCGCGCGAAATCTGTTTTTACGGCCGATTTATTCAAAAGAAAGCCCCTGCGGGTATGCAATTTTTTTCGATGCATAATGTCATTTCACGCTTTTTTTCGGTCCCGAAAATGTGCATAATCCCGGGACTTAGTGTAATTTTTTATTTTTCATCTTTGCGAAAACAGTTTTTAAGATTCTCAAATAATGCACTGTTATAAACAAAAACATTAGTTTTCTTTTTGTTTGTTTGTTAGATCTCATCGCCTAACGATAGCGCTGTCTTTTTTGTGATGGTTTTGATAAAAGAAGCTCCCTGTAGTTCTGTATGCATGAAAATGTCAAAAATTTGAAATTAAAGTTCCTATATCCAGACAATCGCTTGACCTAGGTCAGATTTTATATATGTTCTGAAAAGGCCTTGACATCAGCTAGAACATACTAAAATTTCAGCTCAATCGGATGAGATTTTTGGTTTGACAGTTATTCAAAATGGCGGACAGAAACGTCAAATTAAGATGGAGGCCATATCATCTTGTACATCTCGGTTATGTTATCTTAAGTTCCTATAAAATTGGATAATTTTTAGCCAAATGCTTCGAAAATAAAGCTTTAGAAAGACCATTATATGCAATTTTATAAGATAAATCATGCGTTCTCAGGAAGATAATAGGGAAAAAAATTATTTTAATAAAAATAATCAACAAAATCGAAGTGACTTATTCTAGCCAGATAAATTTAGATTGGATTTGGGCAAATTACTACTCTGAAATCGATTTTGGAATTGCACCTTCAGATAACTTTTTTACGGAGCCGTTTTTTGACAAAATACCAATTAGCATTTCATTGAGTATTACTGAAACTACAAGAATCCTTGTGGGGATCATTGTACCTTATTCGGTACATAACATATCCCTATATACTTTGACATTGTAGACCGGATCGGCGAAGACCATCAATAAGTGCTAGAATTTATGAAAGTCTTAGGGACAGCAGAGTGCAAAGTCACCCGCAACGACGGTACATTGACTGAATGGGTTAAATTAAGGTTAATTATTTTTTTTATTTCTTGAATAAAATAAAGGTTTTTTAATAATCTGTTTTCTATTTGAAATTCTTCTTTTGTCTTTCAAATGGATAAAAAAATGTAGAAATAATTGATTTAATTTGAATAAGGCTAGTTTGAATTAGGTTATGTTCGACATAACCTTAATTTGAACTAAAAAAAAACGATCAATCGCGTTAAGGCGTCTACACATTGGGAGCTATTTTCGTCAAAAATTGCATTTTTGACAGAAATTTGACGCTGCAGGAAATTTCCTTCAAAAAAGCAATTTTTGACAAAAATTGCTCCCAATGTGTAGAGGCCATTAGAGATTAGATACACGTTAAGCCCGTTAAGGGCATGCATATCTTAAACAAATAAAATAAGAAAATTCTCGGCTAACACAGTGTAAACTGTTTCTAGTGCAATGCTATATTAAACATATTGTCCATGCTCTTAGATAAGAACTTTGTCCAAGTGCACACTCAATACGTTTTAAATTAAGGCATTTTTAGGCCAAAGTAGTTTCAATAATATTATTCAATCATCTTGTCAAGTTTGTTTATTCCAGATACATGAGGAACCCTTCTTTAGACAGGCTTAATGACTAAATAAAAAGACTTATAAAGAGAACTCTTTTTATTATTTTAAAAATAAAAAATAGGAATTAAAATTAAATGTTTTATAGCCCATTAGGGTAATTACTTAAACAGTACTTAGACGGAAATCCCTTATTATTGACAAAACTTTTCCGCGTTTTTTTATAGAGGAACAGTTCCTTAATAAATTTTAGAATTCTTTTTGTAGAAGTGAAGGGAAATTAATGAGTTTTAACAACTAAAAATATGTTATTTTTCATTGAGGTTAAACCCAACATAACCTCTTTTTTACTCTAACCTCTCAGCCAAATTAAAAAACAAGGAAAAGAACGCATTTAAGTAAATTCTACTTCATGAGGCAGTTAATAAATAATTACAAGGAGCATTTACCTGTTGTTTGCCATCCTTGTTTGTCCTGAGGGTACAATTCAACCAGGACATCCTTGTAGAAGGGTCCATACTGCCAGTTAACATTAACCCTTCTACGTGATCTAGTTACAATTTCATCGTAATTGCTACTTGAGGGATCATAGAGCGGAAGGACACTGAGGAGACTTGGTTCAACTTCATCTCCATTTCCTGAACCACTTCCTCCCTCAAATAGTCCACTTCCTTCTCTATACATTTCCTCCACAGGCGTCTCGGGATACTTCTGGCGAAAAATACCAACCGGATCCTCGTCCGTCACCACTATAACATCCCCTTCTTCATATTGGGAATAGTACCATGACACTTCCACTCTGTGATCCTTTGCACTCACTGTGATTGAGAGACGAGGTTCAAACATATCCGGAGCATCGTCTCGCAAATCCGTATTAGCCGCTCTTTCAGCATGACCGATCCTTATGACCAAGATTACACCGATTATTGTCCAGAAATTTGGTAACATTTCCACATAGAGCCACTATAATCACTTCTATTGCACTTTTCTTTATCTGCAGATTTCACTTAGCACTTTTTCCCGAATTTAATTATTTTAAGCGTTTTGAGCCTCTCACTTTCTTGCCTCAAAATAAAATTTGCTTGAATAAATATTGTTCTTCTGATTAGGGTAAATTAAGCTAATTCAAAACCTGTTCCAAATGGAAACTTTTCGCTACTCCAAATGGAAACATAATCTTTTCCATGATAATAATACAGTATTAAATTTTTATTTATATATTTTCTATAGGGGAAGTGCTTATAATTTTGGACAGTCTGCATATAAGCATCGATATCCTAAGTTTGAAGTGCCATATTTTCAATACTAATTGACTTTTCTTGTTACTCTCTTTTCAGAAGGATTGTTTAGAAACTTGGCAAGCTATTTATCATCTCATTTTTACTAAAATTAGTTTTAATACGTTTAAAAATGAATTGATATGTAGAGGTGAATTTGACTCTTATTTTGGACAACTTGGTTATTAATTTTTACAACTTGTCTGTAAATTTGGACAGAGAATCCGCCTCAACAGGATGCCCATTGTTCTTCATTTTATGAACCAATCTTACCAAGTCCTCTTCCTGGTCATGTAAGGGAAACGTGGAATGTCACAAGAAGCCCAGAAACTTTCCATATCATTCATTAAAATGAGTTGACTTCGGTACTCCAAGTACGTGCGGATTCGCTCATTCCCTGCCCTTTCCGGGAGCCTTTCAAGGCATTTCTCACTGCATCTCTTTCGTAGAGATGATACTCCTTCATTTCTCCAGGCATTTGTCCAACCTAGTCATCACAAAAGCTAAAACTTCACGAAATTTCGTGAGAAAAACACCTGTCCAAAATAAGAATCATCACCTCACTGGTGAATGTCTTAAAAAATTTCCCATTTTTCACATGAAAAATATAATTCACAAGGCAAATCTCACTTCAGGTCAAATGTACAAATCATCAGTAACGTGAATCAACACAATATTCAATGAATATTCAATAATATCACTCAAAAACAGCGAACAAACTTTGTTAGTACTTCACCAAAACTAAATAAGACTGAAGTAAGCCACGAAGTTCTGTCATATTTCTCGTAAGCAATTGCTCACACTGAATTTTCAACAAAGCAATTTCAACTCAAATCATATTCAAATTTTAACGTATTTAGTGTTAAAATATTCCAAAAAGAACAAATATTTAGATAGAATTCATTATTCATCAAATATTGGAATAAAAATCCATCATTTTAATCAATTTATTTTTAGTGTCCAATGTTATCCTCAAAGTGTCCAAAATAAGAAACTGGACAAAATTAGAAGCATTTCCCCTACCTCAGTTTCATTATTTAGTTAATTTTGCTCCGAATAAAGCGAAAATCTATTCATATTCACAAATATTAATTTATAAATTTCTCAGAAAAATTAAAAGTGTACGTTTTCACCATCGAATTTTCCATCAATCAACCATGTTTTCTAATGAAAAACACATCAGGGTGATTTTTCTTTATTACGTTTTTTTTACATATAGGTATATAATATTTCTGGCAGAATTATGTAAAATTAAGTGATAATCTTTATTGTTAACGGTACGTGAAGTTTTCAACTGAAATAATTACCTATTTTGTGAACAAAAAGGGATTTTTCTGAAGTGTCTGCAGATGGAAAAGGAGAAAAATCCAGGAATAAGAACAAATCCTACACTCGAGAGCAACTGAACATGGTTTTAGAAACTTTTCGTCGCGGTATCATTTACACTGTTTGTCTCCAATTAGAGACTTTCCCTTGTCTCCATTTGGATTAATATGTTTCCAATAGAAGCATTTTACACTCGCGTATTTTTCTTGTATTTAAGAAGTTTTCATATTATATTAAAGAATTTTCACTAAACAGTAACATTCTAGAAGAGTTAAGGAACACATTTATGTAATTCTCTTTAGAAAAAAAATGAACTTAATGTTTTGAATCTTCTGTCAAAGTTAAAGCGTCTGGAAATGGTTTTGAATTAGGACATTTACCCTAGCCAATATTGCATAGTCACATAATTCAAGTGAATCATAAGCTTCAAAATGGGTAATGAAAAAGCCTAAAACCAATATTTTAAAATGCTTTCTATATTTTAAACACAACCATAAATTGATTGTCATGATTTGGTGGAAATTATATTGCATGAAATTATAGTTTGTGTGGCTTTACGATCTTGTACTTGTTATGTTAGTAATAGCGATAAGGTAATCTTACTTCAAACATATTATAAATTGTTTTCTCAAAATATCCATCGTCACTTTTAAATTATATTATTTCATATTTTACAAGTATAAATCAATAATAAAATAGTATAAATTGTTGATTTTTAAATGAAACGTAAGCATGGATTTTGAGTAAAAAGTAAAATGTCAGTAAAACATTGGAAAAACCAGGGGCATTGCATTTCCTATGTTTCCGATATGTTTCTAGCGAGCCGAAAAAACTTTTGAATTTATTAGCTGTTTTCTGTCATTGTAGAATGAATTAGCAAAAAATACTAATACAAAATAAAAGCCAATTTAATAACGAAGAGGCAACCGAAAACCCTAAATTGGCAACCTACGTAGTTTTGGAGATATCTCGTGAAATGTGTACGAAAGCAGGGAATAAATTACACTAAAACCGGTCGCATTTTTCAGAGCTAATGTCACCCCCCTGGGAAAAACAATAAAATAGCGAATTTTCAATTAAAACCGGGCTGAGACATGTACGGGGATTCAAGACCTTTCCAATGAGTCCATACTTGCCCCAATCGGTTAAGAAACACGCCCTCTAGAACTGGTTAAACCTTAACTTTGAAAAATACTCTAAGCGGAAGACGACTGGCTATTCTATAAAATAGTTAAATTACTCATGTCTCTTTTAATAAAGTAAATTGCCTAGAATTTACCAGCCAATGGAAATTAATCACCAAAAATAAGAGACTATAAAAAACGGTAGCAAACTTGTAACGAGAGTGAAAGTGAGTCTCACCCAGTAGGTTAATTTTTTGCAATTTTTTTGACTACAAATTTCATATGAAATTCGGTTTCGACTTTTCCGGGATTTAAGAACTGTTTTTCGAGAAAATTCTCTGTTTTTCCATTTCGTTCTCATGGATCTGAGTGAATTTGTAATAGAGAAAACTGAATTTTAAGCTTGAGTATAATGTTCCAAATCGTAATCGATGTTCTTAGACCAAAAACGCTATTTTAAACTTTATACTTGCACTGAGAAAAAAAAAGAGGGTGCGATTAACATTTTTTCCTCGGAACTTTAACACTTTTTAAGTGTAAAAATATATCAACATTTTTTAATGTTAATTTTACACCTTTTTAAAGGTAAAATTAACATGAAAAAGGGTACCTTTAACCCCTAATACACCTAAAAAGCATAATATTTACACCGATTTTGAATCAATACTGCATGGTAAAATTAACATTTCCGGAATGTTATTTTAACTTTTTCGGATTTCTCTCAGTGTGAAAAATAAGCATAAATCTTATTTTTATTCGATTTTGATGATTTTAAAAACGAGAACATTTCCACAAAAAATTCTTCTAAAATTAGCTGGGCATTCTGCTAAAGAAATAAAAAGATTTTTAATCTGTTTAAAATAAAGAAATTAATTTAAATCAAATCTTTTGGCGGACACCGTAAGCTGAAAGCTTGCTAAAGCCGTCAAGAAGACTTTTCCTTGAAGAACATATCGGAAAAATTGATCAAAAAGGAATTGAAAAATACTCTTTATGAATCTTAAAAACTTTTTTTGAAAAAATCTTTGAAGAGTTCCAGGAGTTCAATGTAAACCCTAACTTTAATTATTTTGGAGCTTAATGTGGAAAGATTTCCAAAAAGCTTTTCCAGTACGACATTATAGCTTCCTTTAAGTAAAGTTGATCAAAAATCCCGTAAAATTCTTTTAGAGACCTAATATTTTGCAGATTTTAAAAATTAATCACCACCAAATTTTTACAACCTTGCTTTTTTCTTGGATCTTCAGCATTAGCATTCTCTAATTTTAGGTTAGAATTTGAAATTTTTTAAGGTTTTTAAGTATTTAAGACTTATAAGAAATTAAAATAAACTGAATTATAGTTTTCAATCATTCCATGGCACTCAAATGGCAAATTGACAAGATTTTTAAAGGTTATGTTCAACATAACCTCACAATTGAGACATCTAGAGCGTATTATGCATTTTTCTATTTAAATAGCCCACTCTTTCTCTGATTTACATCGCTGATAATAGTTGACTTCTTAGCTAAAAAATTTAGAATCAGAGCCATTTAGGGTAAAGTGGTACAAGTTGGACATTGCATTGGTACAAGTTGGACAATCAATGGTACAATTTGGACATGGCTTTTTGTCTTGATAAATTTAGTACTTCACTTTTATTTATATATTTTTTATGCTTTAGTTTTATAATTTGGTTCCTTGTGCTTAATAACAAATTTTGTTTTGTATTTATCAAAAAAAATCCATGTCCAACTTGTACCGGCGAATTGTCCAACTTGTAACACTAATTCCAAATTATATCACTTTACCCTAGTTGTTAATTTTAGAAAATAATTTTGCGCGGTTATTTGGGATAATTCGGTCAAAGTTTCCTCGACAATTTACAGACACATTTAGTATTTTAAAATTTAAAATCTTCAATATGAATAAGGAAAATTAGAACAAAGAAAAATCTGTCTTCTTAGAAGAATTCCTATTTGGAGCAGGTTCAGAATTAGGCTGTTCTACCCCAAAATCAATATCTGGAAACGTTTTTAACCCCTTCAACCCTTCCAAAACCATATTTTTGGTTTATTTCGAAAACGATTCCTAGGATTTCTTTTATTTTTGGATATGTTTTGGAAGTGGGATATGTGAACATTTCGTTCAAACATACCTATGACCAGGGGGGTGACATTAGCTCTAAAAAATGCGACCGGTTTTAGTGTAATTTTTTCCCTGTTTTCGTACACATTTCATGAGATATCTTCAAAACTACGTAGGTTGCTAATTAAGGGTTTTCGGTTGTCTCTTCGTTTTTAAATTGGCTTTTATTTTGTATTAGTATTTTTTGCTAATTCATTGTACAATGACAGAAAACAGCTAAATCGGCTCGCTAGAAACATATAGGAAACATAGGAAACGTCATGCCCCTGCCTATGACTTAAAAAAAACGCCATCTTGATTTTTTGAAGGTAAAAGTTTCACTACATTAGGAGGCCTATTTTTCAACCAATTTGATTAAATTTGGATTCATTGGAAAGGCGTCTTGAAATTTCTTACACAGCTGAATCGGTCACAATCGGCAATGAATCGGTAAAGTGCCCGTAAATGACCAATCTTTTATTTAGTACTTTGGAGAGAAGTTTTGTCAAATTAGCAAACAGGATCCTTTTGACAAAATTTTAACAAGATCCATTTGACCGCTTAACAACATTTTTCAGGTAGAAATATTCTTCGACTTTAGTAATTTTCATTCTATAACTTTTCCTCCAGTTTCCCTTTTAGAAAATTACGATTTTTCATTTTCCCAACGGTAACTGTTTTATAAAATCATCCTAAAATTATTCAATTTGTTTAACATAATGCTGCAGCATTACTCGAGGTTACCCATATAGTGCTAAATTCACGTGTAATAAAATAAGGTTATATTGAGTGTGTTTGTGGCCAGAAAGACAATCATTGGACTAAGGTGATCAGTTTATATAAGGAAGTTTCAATCCGGAAACAAGAGGGATTAGTTTGCAGTTTTCCACTCAACCCATAAACGGATGCATTCAAGAGCAACTGAGAACTTTTAGTGTGCGTACGTCAGTCTCCAGAATTGAATAATGGACCTCTTACAATCAATATCAAAGGCAATTGAAAGATCACTCTGAATTCTATTTTGAAGATAAATTGTTTCAATATTAGCTTCAATGTTCCACAAAATTGTTACAATTTAAACTTTATTTAATTACTTTGTAAGTATCAATAAAAACTTTCAACCGTTCACATGCGTTGTAATTTCTACAAATCACTTATTTTTTAATCGTGCTAAAAAAAAATACTGTCGCGATGTAAAAATTTACGTCTGCACCACTTCGCGGACTGCCGGTGACTGTTTCGCGATCGAATCTCAAGGCACCGAGTCCCCCGAACATGAATCCAATCTAATGTTGTGTGATCATTCATAATTCGATTTGTGAATGAATGGGGAAGTGGATTAACAAGCGTACAAAGAAATGATTTGTCTCACTTAAGTGTCGTCACACTATAAATAAATGCAGACATTTGAAATCGAAATTGGTGCGAACAAAATGAGAACATTCCCATCAAATTCTCTCTCTCTGAAAAGCATCCACGACAGGTCGATAAACCAATCCAACATATTCACACCTGTGCCAAGTTCTCTATGATCTCTAACCCAAATTAACAATTGCCGCCACGTATTTGAACTTTCAGTTAAATTGGCCGGGCCTCTTATGCAAATTGTACAACAATCTTCAGATAAGAAAGTGCTTTAGAACATCTATTTATCGCATAACTCATAACAAAATAAAAACAATGGAGAAAAAGAATTCGCGGAATGCTCGAAATGAATCCATTTTAGATCAGGAAAATTTAATGAAATCAAAATTAATTTCCCTTTCTACCTCAAACGTTTTATATATGTCTCTTTCACTCTTTCGCATTCTATATCTTCTTCTTCGTCTTTTGAACGTTACAACAAATTCAATTTAGTTCAAGCCAATTTTGAGGGTTAAAGAGTAGGACAGACTTATGCAAAACGTTTGAAAATTAAAGGAGTACGAAATTCGATTTCATGAAATTTTACCGATCAAAAGGGTATGCCGGAGGCTTAGTCCAAAAATTAAATTTCGTCAGTGTACCCCCGAGACACCTTTTAGAGCACGAAAAGTTCATGAAATCCAAATGCACTTCTCTTTCTTCCTCAAACGTTTTCCATGTCTCTTTTATTCTTTCATTATATTCTTCTTCTTCTTTTGAACATCATAACAAATTCAATTTAGTTTAATTCAATTTTGATTTAGTAAGATTGGAAAAGACATATGCAAAATGTTTGAGAAAGAAAGGGATGTGAATTTTGATTTCATTAAATTTTCCTGATCTAAAAGGTGTACCGGAGATATTACTGACTAATTTTAAATTTCGGTTTACACCAAATTTATTTTTTTTACTAACCAATTTTGATTTTTATGGCTCCGGCACACCTTTTAGATCAGGAAAATTTAATGAAGTCGAAATTCGGATCCATTTCTTTCTCACATCTTTTGCATATGTCTATCTCATTCCCTCGCACTCTTCTTCTTCTCTTAAACATAACTCTAAATTCAATTTAGCTCAATCGAATTTGGTATGCGAGAGAATTAGATAGTCATATGCAAAACATGTGAGAAGGGATGCGAATTTCGACTTCATTAAATTTTTCTGATCTAAAAGCTGTGCCAGAGCCATTACTATTTTTTTTTGGCCTCTGAATATTAATAAAATTTCAATTTATCTATTCATTACCGGTTCATTCCTGATTAGAATTTCAAGGCCTTTCAAATTGATTTTGTTTCGACCGAATCAGTGCAAGAAAAAAAGCTCTGTAATAGAGTTTTGAATTTTACCCGACTCTGTCGCATTCTTTGAGACTCAGGATATCAAAAGAATACAAAGGTCGTAACGTAAAAGAGGCAGGGAGGGTTGTTTACCTCTTTCGCCCCTAATACAATATTCAATAAATAAAAGAGTATAAAGCTAAAAATAATTCAAGAACAGTAAGATTTAGTTCCATTAAGGCATTTTACCAAGAAACCCACTTTTACGAGCTTAAAACGTTTTATGTCGAATCTTATGAGCTTTCCAAAAACAACAAAATCATTAAATTTGGGCTTAGAAATGAATTTGTGATAATCTTTCTAAGATACCTTAAACAAAATCAAATTTAATAAACTTCAAATAGAATTTTGGGAGGTGTTTCAGGAAGCTTTTGATTAACTCAGGAGATGAATAAGTATGGTCAGCGGGGTGTACCGTGAGTGGCAGATCGGCAGATCGCGCGATTAGTTAACGAGATCGCACTGATCGCGCGATTAGTCTCCAGGATTGCGCGGATCGCATTGATTGCAGCAATCAGTCTCCATGATCGCGCTGATGTCGCGATCAGTCTCCAACATCGCGCTGATCGCGCTATCAGTCTCCAATATCGCCCTGATCCCTGAGGACTTTTTCACCCCTGGATCAACTTTTCTTAAAAACAATGTCGTCTTAAAAGAACTACATCCAACTAGGGAATGTCCAAAGCTTTCAAATAGTCAAAATTGTTTTTTTTTTCTTTTTTTTTTTTTTGAAAAAAAATTGGATAGTTTTTTGAAGAAAATTTTCAAAAAACAAAAGTAAGACTTCAAAGAGGATTGTCTACTCATTTCTACTCAATTAAAAAAAATGTTTTTTGGTGTCTTGAGCAAGCTTTTAAATAAAAGTCCATTTGGAAACGTTTTACAGTGCTTATCCAATGAAAAATTATCATTTTTTTAGCACATGATTGCTCCCAAGTGTACTGTTCTTAAGACCGTTCTCAAATGTTTTTACATTATGGACTTTTCTTTGTGTTGTGTCCTGTCATAACTATTTGGTGGACTTGGAAAAACAATCGCGAACAAGAACCAACACAAAAAGAGTCGACAATACAGAAGCACTTGCGAACAGCCATGTGCCCATGTACTAAAAAAAATATCTAGGAGAAAGATATTCATTTTCATTATTCATTGGAATAGCACCATTAGACAATTTTTGTGGAAATGTTCTCGCAAATAATGAAAATCAACTTTGAATTGGATTTATGGTAAATTTTATAAAAAAGGCTCGTAGAGAACTTCGAAAAAAAAGTGTCAAAGGAAAATTCAAGACATTTTTGATCCTACCTACTCTTTGAAGGACCAATGAAAAAGTGTATCAACTATACGAACCAATTGCAATTATCAAAATTGGATAAAAATAAGATAATGACGATTATTAAGTAAAATGTTAAAGCCATGGTCCAAGAACATCTCAAGCTTAAATACAATTTTCTCCTAAATAAAACTACTCATATCCATGAGAACATTATCTGAGATTTTTTTGTACCTTATCAAAATCCGGTAAATTTCTTCAAAGGCTGGTTTCTATACAAAAAAAGATATTTCGTAAAATTGTAAAGTCTTAATTCTCACTTGGGACTTATGTAGTGATTGTAAATCGTATTACCCACTAAAAAGTTCACAAAAGTTTGTACTTTTTTATAAACATTTTCCATAACGTGATCACTTGATGAGCATTTCTTGTTCTTTTACAAACATTTGTTCGTACATTTTAGTCTGTCTGACAAAACTTTAACGAATTTTAAAGAACTTTAACCAACGAACAACAGATAAAATTTCACGAACATTTTTCTATGTGTTTATGAACATTTATGAAGAAATGTTTTAAGAGAACAAAAAAATGCTCATCAAGTGATCATGTTCCGAATAATGTTTGTGAAAAAAATACAAACTTTTACGAACTTTTTGATGGGTTATATGCTTAAAGAGCTTTTTGTCAGTCCCCAGTAGGAATCCACAAACATTTACGAACAATTTTGCTAAATAATTTTTCTGTGTAGGCTAAATTAAGCTAATTCAAAACATACTCTAAATGGAAATTTTTCGCTACTCCAAATGGAAACGTCATTGTTTTCGTAATAAATACTGTACTAAATTATTATATTTATATATTTTCTATACCACGGTTTCATTATTTAGTTAATTTTGCTCAAAATAAATCGAAAATCCGTTCCTATTCATAAATTTTAATTTGTTAATTTCTTAGAAAAATTAAAAGTGTAGCTTTTCACCATCGAATTTTTCATCGATCGACCATGTGTTGACTGTTGTTTACTCGTTTTGTTTAACATTTATGTCATATTTCTGGCTAATTTTAGTTAAATTAAAAGCTAATCTTTATTGTTTACCGCACGTGAAGTTTTCAAATGAAATAATTACCTATTTCGTGAACAAAAAAGGTTTTTCTGAAGTGTCTGCTTCAATAGGAAACTCCGGAAATATGATTTTTTGGAGAGATTTTCTTATTGTTTTAGATGGGAAAGGAGAAAAGGAATAAGAACAAATCCTGCGCTCAAGAGCAACTCAACAAGGTTTTTGAAGCCTTTCGTCGCGGTTTCATTTACACTGTTAGTCTCCAATTAGAAACTTTCCCTTGTCTCCATTTGGATTAATTTGTTTCCAATAGAAGCATTTTGCATTTGCGTGTTTTTCTTGTATTTAAGAAGTTTTCAAATTATAACTAAAGAATTTTCACTAAACAGTAACATTCTAGAAGAGTCAAGAAGCAAATTTATGTAATTCTCTTCAGAAAAAATATGAACTTAATGTGTTGAACCCTCTATCAAAGTTAAAGCGTCTGGAAATGGTTTTGAATTAGGACATTCACCCTAGTAAAAAAGATGATACATATTTTTCATTTTCACAAAATTGTTTTGAAGCGACTCAAAATCTAATCTCTTAAAATTATAAATATTTGAAAAGCGCTTACGCGACTCAGAACAAGAGGCATAGGCCAGTCTTGTACACGGAATTGAACAATATACACACGAAGAAAAACCACCAGATCCTATATTTTAACTAGAGTTTCGTATATTCTGTATAGAGGAATATGTCCTCGACAAATTTTCAACAAACAATTGTCAAACTTTATTTTGAATTAAGCCAAATGCTCATCTGAATTACCTTCGAAACGTATCTGACAATTTAAAAATCGTAATAAGTAAAAAGAAAAATAAAGGAGAATCTTCTTAGAGAATATTCACTTCCAAATTTTGAAGGGTCACTGAATACCGAAAGCCGATATCTCAAACCGTTTGGCCTAATATACTGTTAACACATATACGAACAAGAGAAACATTGGATTATATTGCTTTCTCTTTGAGTTCGAGCAATAAAATCAAGAATAAAATCCGGGATCTTACATCTTACGCTTTTTCCAGAAATGTGATAACCTTACGAAAACCGCATCAATCTGCGTAAATTTGATATCTTCTCTGTTTTGTATTTGTTATTACTCCAAAAAAGACAATAATACACATAATGAAATGTGCTAAAGTGTTAACTTTTGGCTGTTTTTCTAATTATCTTTCTTTTTCAGTTTACTCGCTCTCTAAGGTTTGCAAAGGGCTCAAATTTCAACCGATTTTATCAATATATGACAAACTTTTCACCAAAATATCTGAAATAATTGAAACCGGAAAAGAATTAATACAAGACCGGTAACACAATTTCCAATGAATATTCAATTATTTTTGCGCTATGTTTTCATTTAAGTTTATTAAGAACTTCTTATGACTTTAAACATTCTGCCAATTTCCCTTACCCAATCTCTTTTTATTGTTTTTTCATCTAATTTCATTGTATCATTCTTGTTTTTCACAGACTGTCTGGAAATAAATGCTGTCCGCGTATTAATTGCTCGCATGAAGAGTGATTTGTCATCTAATTGCCTTGGACGCTTTGGAGAACAAAGTGAGAAAAGAACTCAGAGATTTTTTATAAATATTATGCTATCTCTCGTAGATTAACGTGACAAAAGATTATATGAGAGATCATAAATACAGAAAAATATGACATATTTTATGGTACCAAGTTTTAATGCGCATTTCCCCAAAATCACCCTCTGTCTCAATGGGTTGACTGAAAGGTTTCCGGAACAACAAAATTTAACGATAAAATAATAGATTTACAGCCGTTTATTATTTAGTATCACTTTTCTTATGATTCAGTGCTGAGTATCATTTCCTCTGGCAATTTTTATTTATCTTAAAAGCCAAATGAATTTGACTTATTAGTATTAGAGTGCATAAAATAGGAATTATAAAAATTCATGCAATGATTTAAGTGTTATTCCAATGAAAAAAAAACATGTTCTTTTTAGCACTTTACTGTTCTCAAGTGCATCTGCATTATCGACTTTTCTTTGTTTTGGCTCCTGTCTTGACTGTTTTCCCCAAAGAAAAGTCGATAATGCAGATGCACTTGAGAACAGTTAAGTCCTAAAAAACATGTTCATATTTCATTAGAATAACACCATAAGTTCTTTATTGAAAAAGTTTAGAGGTAATGGATTTTAATTTAAATCTAATAATTTTACTAGAACGAGATGTGCTGTTTCGAAATCAGTCGTTAGCAGATTCTTCCAATAAGGGATCAATAATAATGATATCACATTGTAAGATTGTAATTAAATATTGCAATACGAAAGAACCAGGCGATCTTCGAAGACCGAAAATCGATATCTCATATTATTTGACCCCAAGGCCAAAAGAATAAAATTGGGAAAATTAATAGAAATATTAGATAAAATAAATTTAAAAAAAAACGATACCTTACGACTTTACGGATTTATTAAAGAATGGAAACTTTTCAGCGGATTGCAAATTTCAAGACTATTCAAAAAATCCAAATTCGAACAATTTTGTTGAAAACTAGATTTCTTTGATTTGACCTTGAAAAATTCTATGTAAAAAATTTTATAATACAGGGGACTAACTCAAGCAAGTTGATCCCTTGTCATTCTAATTTCAGCAAAATTTGCACATCATTTAGAACGACAGGGAGCTAACTCATTAAAAAACATATTTTGAAAGGTAGAAATGTAAAAGTTTCGATGTTTATATCAGTGTTCATACAAAGAGAAAAGAAATAAATTGTTTTTGTTCAGTCATTAAATTGAGATACTTATTTACAAAAAGTTGAATCTTTCATGCTGTCTCCTGAAAAATGGCCGAAAGTTAGTTGGCCCCTTGTAATTCCCAAGGAGCGATATATTAGATGAGATCATATATTCTGTCAGTAGAAGAGGTAAAAAGTTTGGAGTGGTATATCTCAGCTCCTGATGAACATAATTGGATGAGTGAACTATTGTTGGAAAGCTTGGTTCATTAGCTTTCAGAATCTGGTATATGTAATTGGCTATGGGTAAATCATGGTCATCCAGAACCATTTATGTCGAAGATGACACTTTTTGCAGCGTCATTTTTGACCATCTACTGCTGGGACCAGGAGTGACCCAAAATTCTCGCACTTGGACTGTTCGTTAAAGAAACTCAAAGGGTATAATTTGTGGAAGAAACTTTTTTTTTGGACGTCTTACTTTTTTTTATTCATCGACTTTTGCAATAATTTTAACATTTTATACGCATAGAAAAAAATGACAGAAATCCTTCTATCTCATTTTCTGGACAAACTAATGAAGATATCGACTTGGAATGTTCTAAGTACTCCCCCATAAGTTGATCCAAGGAATCCAAATATCATATCAATTTCATCCCCACGTCTATCCTTCCCCTCTAGAAACCACTCTTTTAGGATTTTTGTAATTTTTTCCTTGCGTGTAAAATGTTAAAATTCTTGCAAAAGTCGATGAATAAAAAAAAGTAAGACGTCCAAAAAAAAAGTTTCTTCCACAAATTATACCCTTTGAGTTCCTCTAACGAACAGTCCAAGTGCGAGAATTGTGGGTCACTCCTGGTCCCAGCAGTAGATGGTCAAAAATGACGCTGCAAAAAGTGTCTTCTTCGACATAAATGGTTCTGGATGACCATGATTTACCCATAGCCAATTACATATACCAGATTCTGAAATCTAATGAACCAAGCTTTCCAACAATAGTTCACTCATCCAATTATGTTCATCAGGAGCTGAGATATACCACTCCAAACTTTTTACCTCTTCTACTGACAGAATATATGATCTCATCTAATATTAATGGCATTGAATAAACGAACAGTAAAAAGTCAAATTTGGTCAGCGTAAAATTCGAAATGATCAGTAAAAAAATTTTAAAAAATTAGGGCAGTAAAAAGTAAAAAAAATAGCAATACTTTATTAAAAGGGGTCAGAAAAAATTAAAAGCGGTCAGTAAAAAGTGAAACATGATCAGCAAAAAAAAGTGATTAGAAAAAAATAAAACATGATCAGTAAAAAGTAAAAGATGATCGAATCAGTAAAAAATTAACAGTGGTTAGTAAAAAACAAAAAGTAATCAGCAAAAAATTAAAACCATTTTATTTCTAACTGCTCATTTTTTTAATTTTTTACTGACCACTTTTTATTTTTTACTGACCACTTTATTTTCTACTGACCATATTTTATTTTTTACTGCTCATTTTGTATTTTTTTGCTGACCATTTTTTATATTTTACTGACCCCATTTTATTCTTTACTGATCAACTCGAATATTTCTACTGATCGATTCGAAGTTTTACTGACCAAATTTTACTTTTTACTGACAAAAATTAATATTTTTACTGATCATTTCGAATTATTTGCTGATCAAATTTAATTTTTTGCTGACCACTTTTAACTTTTTACTGCTCATTTATTTTTTCCTTATATTAATTAAGTCATTGGTGAAAACGGATTGAATTAAAGAAAGAATTAGTTAAAAGAAAAGAGGCTGCAGCAGAGGTTGGTAATTTTGGTAATAATGAAAAATGGTAAAATAAAAAAGTAAAATCGATAAAGGGATTGAAAATAAATGAAAGTTAAGTGAAATATTTATCGGCAAAGGGAATATTCAGAAGTAATGAAACCAATTTACTTACCAAATTTACTAATTTAAGTAAGTAAACAAGTCAAATCCACATTTATTTGATTATATTTTTCTGTATTTGCAATTACAATAGCTTTATGTAGTCATTCTTAAATCCTAAAACCCTAGACTTTTGGGCTTTCTAACTAGAATGTATAATGTCGATAAATTCACATATTAAAGTTTCCCATCAATTAGCTGTGATTCCTTCATAATCCCAGTTTTTTTTTTGTGATGAAAATCAGTGAACCATTTACGACCGAATTCATTATAACCCCATTATGAGCAATCACAAAAATCTACTAAAACGGTTTTATTCGGTTTTATATTGTATTAAAAATTTGGAATATTGATTTCAAGGCCAAAATACTCATTGAAATTCAATTCAAACACCTTTGCTGTAAGGCCTTCTTGAAACCTTTCAAATATGCTTCTATACTCGAAAATCCAACAATCCGTTTTCGAAATATAACACTTTAAAATATTGTTTTAACGTTCCGTGTAAAGCGGTCTTCAGACTGGAGGTTCAGCCTTAGTTTTAGCTCAGTTTCACAAAGTCCAGAATTTCTAAGCAGCCAAACGTTGTGATTTTTCAAAGTCTTTGCTTTTAAAAAAATCATAAATCAAGGTTTTGGCAAAAATCTTGCTTATTGAGGCATTAACCATTAGGCCATGAGGATAAACCTTATGTCTGAAGCGAGTTTAATAACTTTAATTTCAAACAAAACCGATTTAGGTAACTAGTAAATCATCAAATTTTTTTTTTGTACTTTTAATGAATAAATTATTAATTTTTCTACAACTATATGTATATTTACAATTCAAGGAAAGATATCAATGTAAATTTTTGAGCAGATCTAAAAGCTACAATAACTGCCCAAAATTAAAAAATATAAACGTAAAATTCTTTTGCAGTAAAAGCTTAATCAAATAGCAGATATCTGTTAAAGTCTATTCCCCTATCTAAATTCTTTCGGTGAAAATCCCTTTAACTTCAAAAAAGTGAAACCATTCAATTGTAATTGTAACTCGTCTTTATTCTCTTATTCGACTAAAAAGAGTTTGTACAATTAGTAAAGGGATGATATTAATAAAAAGGCATTGGAGCGGGCTGTGGAACGTACTTAAATCGCATGATCTCGAGATTTCGGTTTATAAATCGCAAAATCACGCGATTTCACGATAAATCCTAATTTGTCCCTTGAATTTGAGGTTATGTTAAGTATAACCTAAAAAACCTAAGAAGAGATTGTTGTGTTTAACCATCGCTTAGATTAAATTTAGCCTAAAAAATACCTGACTGTCCTGACTGAAAACCATACTAAGAAAAACGATTTACATTGTTTGTAGTTAGAAATGGAACTTCGGTGGCTAAAATTCGTTAAGTTTCTCAGACACAGAGACTCATCAAAAATTATGATCGTCTTTTTTTTAATTCATACGTGTTTAAATTGTTCTAAAATTGTAATAAATCTTGGAAACTGTTGTAAAATTTCCGTGACAATATGAATTTTCGAGGTTACGTCAAATATAACCTTAAATTTGCTTTATGTAACGATTGACTTAGGTTCATTATAGAGCAGAAGCAGCCACCTTTATGTGAGATATTTATAAGGAGATCGAAGACTTCTACTAACACTTAAACCCAATATTATTAGTATATAACCTCAAAAATGTCTTTATAAGACCCTAATACGTTTCAATCCTTTAACAGAATAATTTGTTTTATTCTAACCTTAAATTTCCCATTTCTCTGAGGGATTTTGTAAGTGATTTCTTGAAATGCAGAAATATATTCTGTCAGGACGTACTGTTCTAGAGAAAAATCAGGTTAATTTTTGATTTTTGAAATAACTGAGCATTTTCATATAACTTAAAACGTAAAAAAAACTCAGATTTCAATCATTTCAATAATTGGCTTTAGTAGAAAAACTTTGCTAAAAGACTGCATTCTTTTATTTAACCAAAAGGTTTATCTGAAAACTTGGTTATGTTAAGTTTAACCTTAAATTCAAATATGTGCGACCTTATAAACTGCAGTGTAAATGAATGATTGAGATTTTTGATCAATATTGAAGCCATGAAAAAATGAGCTACAAATTCAATTTCAACAAATAGAGCGCAATGAGATGCATAACCTCAAATTTTAGGATAACTTCTTTATCAAATTAGTAATTTAAAAAAGTTTGAAGATGCTTCATTTCTTCTGAAATGGATAAGTTTACAAAAATAATTCCTTAAGTTCGGAGAATTCTGGTATTTCGTCAATTTGTTTAACTTTTTTTTGGGGTTATATTCACCATAACCTTGCATTTCTAACTTTTTTTTACATTTAATAAAAGTGAATTGTTCAAGTAGAATTCAAAATATGCACAGAATATCTACCCTTCTGCATAAATCCGCAGAAAAATCTACGTGAATGTTTTCCAAAGGACTTCAATCCCAAAAAATTAAAATATTGTAAGGTTAGAATGAAATACTTTCAAACTTAAAGATAAAAAGAAGTCTTCAAGTCACTCCATTTCCCTCTGAAATGGATAAATTTTAAAAATTGTTGCTTCACTTCGGAGAATTCTGATATTTCTTCCATTTGGGTATTTTTCAAGGTTATATTTAACATAACCTCACATCCTTAATTTTTTTTTACCTGTAATAAAAATCGGGAGAGTTCAAAGAAAATTAAACAGAGGACATCTACCTCTCTGCATTAGTCCACAGATAAATCTGTGTCAATTCGATCCAAGAGAATTAGGCCTAATTAATTAATATATCGTAGAGTTAAAATTATGCAATTTAGAATTTAAAAAAAAACTTCAAGATGGTCTATTTTTCTCTGATTATGGGCTATTTTGTGAAAGTAATTCCTTAAGCCCGGGAAATTCTCATAATTTTTTCCATTTGTATGACTTTTTTTTTTAAAGGTTATGTTCACCATAACCTCACATTCCTAACTTTTTTTCTTAGCCTGTAATAGAAATCCATAAATTTCAAGTAGAAGTAAGTAGAAAATATATATTTATCTGCATAAGTCCACAGATAAATCTGAGTTAATTTTTTTTCAAGACAATTTAGGCCTAATAACTTAGACTTAAAATATCATAAGGTTAGAATTAATGCATTTTAGAATAAAAACAAAGCTTTGAGTTCTACCAGTTCCACCATTTCCCACACTAAGAAATAAATTTAAAAATAATTGCTTAAGTCTAAAGAATTCTGATCATTTCTTCCATTTTCATAACTGTGAGGTTATGTCCACCATAACCTCAAATTCCTAACTATTTTTTGTACTTATAATAGAAATCTATAAATTCCAACTACAATTGCAGTAGAGTTCCTCAAATTTGAACATTTGGAGGGTATAGATGACATTTCCCACACCTCAAATTTGAACAATATTTTCAAAAACGTAACGGAATTTATGTGAAATGCACTTTCCTTTTTATGTGAAATACCTTACTTTTTATGTGAAATAACTTTAGAGAATATTATCAATGTAATTTGTTGTGAAATTAATGGAATTTGTTGCGGAAGCTAATATAATACAATAATATTGAGGAAACACCAGAGAAAAATGGTTCTTATTCAAATTTGACGCAAAACTTTCTTCATATAACCTCAAATTTTGCACTTTTGAATTCAACCGTCGTCGTTTAAATTTGAGGAGTTAAAATTTGAGGAACTCGACTGTAAGTTTGGAATATCCTGTGCATAAATCCACAGATAAATCTGTGTGCATTCGTTGCAAGAGAATATTTAGGCCCAATAAATTAAAATATTTTAAGGTTAGAATGCAATACTTTCAAAAACAAATAAAAAGAGGACTTTAAGTTGCTCCATTTCCCACACAAAACATAAATGATTTCAAAAATAATTGCTTGAGTCCGAAGAATTCTCATTATTACTTGAATTTTCATTATGTTTTTTAAGGTTATATTCACCATAACCTCAAAATTATGACTATTTTTCTGCTTGTTCAAATCAACAAAGTTTAAATAAAAAAATAAGTAGAGAATATCTACCCCTGTGCATAAATCCTCAGATAAATCTCTGTGAACTGGTTCAAATTTTGGTTCTTATAAATTAAAATTAAAAGATCAAAGGTATTGCAAGGGCCTCGGCAGACTTGAGGATTAGCCGAGAGATAGCTTAGCGTAATTATATTCAAAATAATGATTAAACTGCATTTCCATAATTTTCCACTAAGTCGTCTTTCGGATTAAGTCGTAAGTGTGTTTAGGGCATAAGGTTAGAATGAAGTGTTTTTAAATTTTTAAAGATTATTATTATTAATCGTGTTGAGGCTTAAAAAAATAAATATGTCTTGCCCAAAAAGATAAAAATTAGGCTTTAAATTGCTCCAATTCCCTCTGAAATGGATAAATTTTGCTTAAAAAGAGCAAAAACTTTTTTAAGGTTATGTTCACCGTAACCCCCATAACCTCAAAATCCTAATGAACTTTTTACCTTAAAAAAAATCTAGAATTTCAAGGGAAACTATCTGGATAGGTAGCTTTTCTCTCCAAAACGTTCCAAGGGAATTATAGGCCCATCTACAATATTTTTTTCGAGTTCCGGAAGATGGTTCACAAACTTCAATGAAAGAATCACAGCTCCCATAAGCTCAAATAAGCTTACCACTAGTTTTACTAATTTCCCTCTGTGATTAGGACACCCGGACTGTTTTCCTAGGCTTCTAGAGTCCAGGAATTAACAAAGATGGTAAATGTAAGTGAAGATCTTACCTTGAAATCACAAAACGACGAGGCTTTCAGAGCCACTCACGACATTTAAACGGTAAAAGGGCGACATTTGAGAGGATTCCGCTTCAATTTGGAGCCCTCTGGCTCTGACACACCCTGGCCACGGAATTCCGTTCCTGCTCCATCTCCTGCTGATCCAGGAGATTGTTCAGGGTCTGCAGGAAGATCTCCTTGAGGCGTCGACGTCGATGTGGAGCCAGTTTCTTGATGTCCTCATCGAGACTCTGGAAAAACAGTTGATCGTAGTTTCCGACTTGTGGCACGCCACTGGAGTGTCCGGCTGCCTCGTCGAAGAGACATGTTGAGGCATAGGAATCCTCAGGGAAGGATTTCTCTCCGAATTTTCCGGGAGTTTCTGTATCTTCAGCACAGAGTCTGCTTTTCTTCTCCACTGACACTTCCTCAACTTCCCCATCGCTCTCGCCACTCTGGGATTCTTGCTTCATCACCACGAGTGGGATTTCAGGGTAGGACGGTAGCCTCTTCATTCCTCCTGCATCCGGGAGGGACTTGTCGCTAAAAAAGGGGAGCCTTTGATGAAGGCTTCTGGGCAGGGAAGTTTCTGGGACTTACCTTGATATCTCTGCGTTTTCTGGAAGTGTGAGGACACCTCGAAGGAAGTTCAGGGAATCCATCATGTACCACTTCTTCCTGCGACGTCCGGAAGCCCCAAAAGGCATCCTCTCGTGCTTCAAAGCTCTCATAAATTGACTCCTCAGGGAGTTCCACTTTGTCCTGACTTCTGGGACTGCAAAGGGAAAAGGGGCTTCTGTACCAGGAACCAAGGGATATCAGGGACATTGTCAACTCACTGGACAGCTGCATGACATTGGAGATTTGTGCCCAGAGGCCATCGATGTGGGCTCTGTCGTTGTACAGATGCGAATTCATGTCATAGAGCTCCGGATGTGGCTTTACCAGTTTTATCAGTTGCTCGGAGATCTTCACGTGTGACTCCATCAGCCTGTACCTGTCCATGGTGACGTGTTGAGGATGAAAATTACTTGAGATTGAGATTGAACTGTCCAGTCGCCCACAGAGTTCTTTTGCGCGACGAAAAACCTCCTCCCGAGCACACAAACCGATTTGTTGCGAAGTGAACGTGTGTCGGTCCGTGTTCACAAACATGTTCACGGGGGCACTTTTTGTCTTTCCCCGTTCCTGTGGCAGTGTGAGTGTTGCGCAGACCGATATCACGGATTTCTCGCGCAAATCTCTCACTCTCCTCCCTGGATTTGTTTACACAAAAAGCTGTTTACTTGGTTCACTGATTATCAGCCTTTTCACCTAAATTTTCTTAATTTTCACCGCTTTTTCGCAGAAAAATTCAATTGACAAAAACTTCACTGAACCTCAAAATTTATAGAAATTGTTTTCAACAGGTTTGCAATGGAATTTTGTACTGACACTTTTTGTTTTTCACTGGAAAAACTTCAAAAGTTACTTTTTTTATATTTTTAAGGTCTTTTAAAAGAAAATTACAGTTTTTTCTAAGGAAAATTTAACAATAATAAACGCAAAAAACGAATCAAAACAAAAGTGGTGAATATAAAACAGCCGTTACATTTGAAAGTGGTGAGTTTTGTACTTCATCAAAATAGGTCACAGATATTGTATTTCATTCAGTAATTTTATTTTATTTAACTAAAGGGAGGAGTGAAATGAGGGTCATGTTAATATTCCTTAGTTTAACATAATTGGAAGGGGGGTCGTCCAAAGAATCTAAGTCGATATCTCTAACCCATGAAGAGAAAAATTAGTTAGAAAAGAGAATTAGAGAAGAGAGAATTAGAAAAATTTAATTAATTTATTTATTTTGTTATAATTAGTATACTAAAAAAAGTCTAAAAGAATTTCTGCTTAATAGTGTTAATTTATTATAAATTTCAATAATTAAATTAAACACAGGGTGGAGTAAGTACTTTTGGCCACTTTAAGGTTTCATGTGCTTGTAATTTTGTACAAAGATACCTTAAAGCCGTTTCTTCCTAATAATCCAAGAGAATTCCCAATATTTTTGGATATTTTAGTGAAAAATACATTTTATGCAATTATGCATGTTTCAGTACTTTTGGAAACTTTGTAAGCACTTTTGGCCACTTGTTTCCAATAGAATTTTAATAAAATAACAGAAGAAATAGCTTTCGAAAACTTTCACAAATACACAGCACAAGCCAAATCTTATTTAACACCAATTTTATGTGATTATTAGAGTATTTTAAACGACTTTTTGAAAATTTTCTATTTGATGTAAAAATCAGTCAAAAGTCACGATTCTTTTTACTAAAATCCGTAAGGTGCGCTACGTGTAGAATGTATGGCCAAAGGTATTTACACAGCCGAAAAAAGTAAGCACTATTATCCACATCCGATTTTCATTTAATTTGTTAAAAAATCTTCTTGAGGATGATATCACAATAAAATTTACAGCGCGATGCAACTTTACAGATCTCGTCTATTAGTCTATTAACTTAAGAGATTTGCAATGCAACTTTATGAACGAGATGTCAAATCTCGTAATTTTATTGACAGGCTCTGTTCAGAACGAGATTTTATATGAACGAGATTTGCGATGCAACCCTGAGTGATGAATTTTATAAAATATGAATTCCAACCTCAAAACGTCTCATCTCTTATGGACACTTTCAGAGGTGCCGCAAAGTACGAGATTTTCTGTTTTTGTGTGATTTTCGAGAGGAAAATTTAAGGAATGGTTTTCTTAAGAATCATTTTATTTATTTGAAGTTGAAAAATCTTTAATTCATTAAAATACTTTTTTTCTTGGAAAATACAATATATATCTTCTTCTTAGAAAATAATGTCTTCGGCGGTAGAAAATTTTAAAATGTTTAAAATCCTTTTCTTAATACAATTTACACACTGCCAGTGAAATATTTGTCCAATCTTCGACAGATTATTCTTCAGAACGAGTTATTTTTGTAGGGACGTCCTCTTTACCTGTGTCACACAAAGTTTTTATCCAATCTTCTCCGTTACCTATTGTATCCTATTGGATCATACAGACACATCTTTTGATAAAGTTTCTGATGAAATGGATGTAAGCTTTGCCTGGAAGTTGTGCTCTACAAAGACAAGAAACACCTCCGGGTTGATCTTGACTTCCGTTTGATCCCTGTAGATATCTCTTCTGTAAAAGAATTTGAACATCAGGAAATATCTAAAGTCAGCTTTTGATTGTGATTTCTTGACCTCAAAGAATTATTACTTACCAATAAACGCACCTTTTTTGCACATTCCTTTGGCCATCGTGTCCTCAGAATCAACGTTTTCAATAAAAATATTATATTTTCCACTTTTTTTCTTCCCGCCTTCTGCTTTTCAAAAAGGAAAATAACGCGGAAACTAAATGACACCCAAAGCTTGCATGGTAGTCTCGTTCAAATAAATTCACCTTTATAGAACTTAATCTTGCATACCAAATTCTTATAATTCAAAATTTAACATCTTATCTTATAAGATACGAAAATAATGTTGCATCGCTATGTAAGTTTACATTAGAGGTGTGGAAGAACCGTTGGTACCGAATAAACGTCAAAATAAGTTTGCTCAGGTAGCGTTTTGACGGTTTTGACCATTGACGAACAAGCTTTATTTGACGTTTTTTCGGTTTCAAACGGTTCTTGCACACCTCTGGTTTACATACTCATATTAATGGTAAATTTAGTGAAAACTCCTAAATAATGTAAAATCACTTCATGACGACAGACCATGGCAAATTTGAGCATACAGTAGACTCTCCCAAATTCGGGCATTTTGGACCGAAACGTCAACCGAATTAGAGATAAATTCGGGCAGCTAATTGTTTCAAATGCGACGATTTTTTGTTCATCTGCATACTCATATTGAGTTTATATGCTCATTGTTAATTATAAATTTCAAAAAACCTCTTAATAATGCAAAATCACATTAAAGCTAAGACAATTCATGACAAATTTGAGCAGATTTGCTTCATTTGATAATCATAATCGAACTTGAAAAATGTCAACAAATAAACTTTTTTCGAATTTAACTGCCGCCCGAATTATAAAGTAGCCCGATCTTAAAAGAGCCGAATTTGCGAGAGTCTACTGTATTTCCTTCATTTGATACATAATCATAACTTGAAAATTGACAACAAACTTTTTTCAAATGTAACTGTTGTCTGAATTAAAAAGTAGCCCGAAAAGAGCCGAATTACCCAATAAGCAAAACTTGGCCAAATCGTCGAAATTAAATCGAAATCTCTGAATCTATCGGGCGTATTTCGACAATATTTTGTCAAATTTTCGAATTGGTCAGAAAATGCTCTTTGGGTAGCGTGAGTCTTCTACTGTATTTTTCAAAAACCATTATTAATATTTTTAATTAATAATGAGTAATCGCATTTACGCAATTTTAGCATAAATAAACGTGTTTTTGTGGGTGAACCGATATAACTTTTATTTCTTGTTTTATTTTTAATTAGTGAAAACGGTGAAAATCTATCAATTGAACTAAAAACGCAAAATGATTGGAAAGCAAGAAAAGCACGTTTTTTTTAGGTGGCCATAGTTTGAATCACACTGCGTGCAAGGTTGCTTGGGTATACACCACGTGCGTTTTCAGTGCTAAATGTTTTCATCTCGCGCGTGCTTCCATGTGTTCGAATTGTGAGTGAAAATCGCTGGAAATACCATGGAGAGCGCCCCAAAACCCAACACAAAACCCAGATTGACAAATTCCCAACCACAATTCCGGGAAATCAAGAAGGGACAAAATGAGGTAAGATGAAAAATCACCGGGTAAAGTTCTTTGGATGGAAATTAGGGTTATGTTTCTCCGGGCAGATTCTTAAGATTATGGGGGCTCCACATATTGAGTCCTTCAACTACATGGTGGATGAGGGTCTGGCGGATTGTGTGAAGAACCTGCAGCCGGTGGAATTTGAGCTGCCCAGCAAGGACAGAGTGATGCTCAGGATTGAAAATTTCACGCTGTCCAATCCAGTTGTGCCCCAAACTGTCATTGATGCCCGGACACGGCGGATCTATCCGATGGAATGTCGTCAGAGGAATGCCACGTACCGAGGGCAGTGCTATTTGCGGCTGGCATGGTCGGTGAATGGCTTGCCAAAGCCACCAATTGACAAAGATGTTGGAGAATTGCCGATAATGCTGCAATCGAAGCTCTGCAATCTGAGCAGGATGAATCCTGGACAATTGGTGAAGGTGGGAGAGCATGAGAATGAATGGGGTGGTTATTTTGTGGTGAAGGGCAATGAGAGGCTTATTCGGATGCTGATACAGACACGGAAAAACTATCCGATAGCTTTGAAGAGAGGCTCGTGGAGGGATCGTGGGAAGTTGTTCAGTGACGTTGGGGTTATTATTCGATCGGAAATGCCTGATCACACGACCACGAATAATGTGCTGCATTTTTTGAACAATGGAACAGCCAAGTTTATGCTGTCGTATCAGAAGGCTATGTCGTATCTTCCGGTGATGATGCTCCTGAAGGCTCTGATGCCAGTAACTGATCTTCAGATCTATCAATCCTGCATCCGGGGCTATGAGGATGATTTGTACTATTGCGGTTGTGTCCAGAGCATGCTGAGAGATTTGCAGGATGAAGGTCTCCATACGCACGAGGAGTGCTTGGAATTCCTGGGAAAGGTGTTCAGGAAGAGACTGAATAAACACTACGCCACGTGGATGTCGGATATCGAAGTGGGACAGTATCTGCTGAAGCAGACACTCCTAATTCATCTCACGGAGAACAAGGACAAATTCCACATGATCTGCCTGATGATCCAGAAACTCTTCCAGGCTGCCCAGGACAAAATTGTAGCCGAGGGAGCTGACAGTACAATGATGCACGAGGTGCTCCTGGGTGGTCATCTCATCCAGATGATGCTGAAAGATCGACTGCAGCAGTATCTGATATCCCTGCAATTCAACATCCTAAAAAGAGCCAATATGACTGGCTTCACTCTCAGTCAGTCGGAAATGATGATGGCCATGAAGTACTGTGGCAGCTTCACGAGGCAATTTGAGAATTTCCTAGCCACAGGAACACTCAATAGTTCCGGAAATCTCGGGCTGCAGCAGACTTCCGGCTTAGTCATAATGGCAGAGAACATCAACCGGATGCGCTACATGTCTCACTTCCGGGCAATCCATCGAGGAGCATTCTTCACGGAGATGCGCACAACTGACGTCCGGAAACTCCTTCCGGACGCCTGGGGCTTCATCTGTCCCGTACACACGCCTGACGGTACTCCCTGTGGCCTCCTGAATCACCTGACCATCAACTGCACAGTCTCCCGGGCACCAAAGCTCAATGACCATCAAAGAGTCGAACAAGAACTGCTAAAACTCGGAATGACGGGCATAGACAATGCCTTCGTGGGAAATGCCAAGAGCATGCTGACAGTGATCCTCGAAGGAAGATTACTAGGCTACGTGCAAGAAAACCAAGTCAGTAGGATTGTGGACAAGCTGAGGCTGAAGAAAGTGGCAGGAGATGTGATTCCCAACACACTGGAGATTGTCAGTGTTCCGAGGAAGCAAGGAGGACTCTTTCCCGGACTGTTTTTGTTCCTAGGAGCAGCCAGGATGATGCGTCCGGTGATTAATCTCATGGTCAACAAGGTAAGTGACATTTTATTAATCTTAGACAAAATATTTTTTGGATAAATTTTTAAAAAAAGATTATTAAAAAAAATTAAAAAAAATTACCCAAAATCCGAGGGGTAAGTCAATATAGAAACACAGATCCCTTGATCGAGAAATGGTTTTGGAAAGACGAAAACATTTCTATAAACATGGAAACACAATTTTCATCACAGCAAAAACAGAAAACTAAAGACAAAAACAATGTTTCACGATTTTTTTTTGCATTTTATGAAAAAAAAACAATCCAGGGTTAAATATTTTAAAAATCCATAGATGAATTATTAAAATAAATGAAGTTTTATTTTTGTTTTTTTATTAATAATTCATAGAAAAAAAATTAAAACTGTTTTTGAAATATTTAAAATTTTATTTAAATTAAGAAAAATAAAAGACATGACAAAGCGTCCTAGCTTCGCGGAATGCTCGAACTCACGAGATAGAGGTCACCGTGAATTAGCTTTTTGCATAATCTTTTGATATCACTGATCTACTAGAGTTCAAATTGATTCATATCACAAAAGCATTTGAAAATCAAAAAGTCAATACTTAACCGATTCATTACCGAAGAAGACCGATGCAGCCGGGTTCAAAATTTCAATACCTTTCCAAAAAATCCAAATTTAACCAAATCCGTTGAAAAATGAGCCCTCCAAAGTGGTTGACCTTTGACCTTCAATAATTCAAAATGGCGAATTTTCCGGTCATAGGTATGTTTGGGCGAAATGTTCGACTGGACTAGCTCTAAAACATATCCGAAAATAACTGAAAAAGCTTGGGCCAATTTTGAGAAAAACTAAAAAACATGGTTTTTGGAGGGGTTAGAGGGGGGGGGGGTGGGGCGGGGGAATAACAAACGTCGAGAGACTTTGTTTTTTTATTGGGGGTCATCGAAGACTGGAAGTCGATATCTCTTACCGTTTAAGCTCCAGAACAGTGACAAGTTTAAAAAAAGTCGATTATATAACTCGTCAGTTAAATCAGCATTTATCGTAACTTTATTTTTGCGATTTTGAGATATATACATATTTGGAATCAGCGTAATTTTGTTTATTAAACGCCATTGTGAAAAAGAAACTTTTATAAGCCCAATAAAAATTATTTTAAACAAAAATTATCGTAAGTGCCCTTAATTAAGAAAAATTTATCAGAATTTGTCGTAACTTCCATTTTTGGGGAAGTTACGACAAATTTTCATACAAAATTTTCAATAATCAGCATTTGCCGTAACTTCTTTTAGTCACTTGCGTGGCTTGTAATTTGCAGCAAAATTGCAATATTTCTCAATAAAACGTTTATAAACTCTTCCATATATCCAAAGACAGTGCGAATAGTGTAACATGGAATCATTTTAATTCAATATTTGCGAGAAAAAAGTGAGAAAAATCCCTCCCATCTGTCATTAATTCAAAACAAAACAAGCGACGTGGCGCACAAAATTTATTCAATAAAACTTATGAAATAAAAGCTTTTAGGGACAGGGATAAGAGTTTAATTGACTAATTTAGTCAAATAAAGGCGCTTATTATCACTAGAATAATTCAAATTGATATAATGCATTTTATGAAATTGTCGTAACTTCCAAGATCTCCATACATTGGAAGTTACGACTTTATAAAACGATGGAAGCTACGATAAAATATTATTGTGTTTCTTCTAACATACAGTGCCCGCTTTGTAATCCGGATGATTGGGAGACAATATGACAGATGTCCGCTACGTAATCCGGATGGATTTTTTGAATTAGTTCAACGTCTCGAAAATATATTACAAGGTTTTTTTTGTTGAATTAGAATAAAAGTTTTAAAGAAGATTAAAAAGACATAATTAGAAATTTTTATGCTATTTACTTCATTTTTAAACAAAAACATCGTAGGATAATTCATTTTCATTGGTGAAGACACATGCATGCATGACCTCAAAATTATTTTAAATGTAACCGTCGATAACTCGTCCGGATTACACCGATCCGGATTAGAGAGCGGGCACTGTATTTCTCAATATTGCAGCTTTTAAATAATTTTATAAAGGTTTTCTCGAGTTAACTTACAGTTTATTAGTGCCACTTTTATTATTTTGACTCAAAAGTATCGCATTCGGGGCTCATTTTTAAGAAAAATAATATTGAACTGAAAATTTTATCTCCTGAAAAGTTGTCAAAAGGAACTTACGACAAATGCTGATTTAACTGACGAACTGCTGTCTCTTTGAATTCGAGCAGTAAAAAAAAACTTTATTAAATTCTTTCATAGCTTCAATTTCTGCTTTTAAGATTTTTTTTCATGTTTTTAATTTAAAAAAAAAAGAATTCAATTTGATTTTTATTTTTTTTTATTTTACAATATTTTGCATAGGTTGATAATTTAATTAGGGTTATCTCAAATAAAAACAAATTAATTTATCTGAAACACATTTTAAATACATTTTTTTAAAGATATAAAAATTTAGAGTAATTACAGTAGACTCTCTCAAATTCGGGCATTTGGGACCGAAATGACAGCCGAATTAGAGATAAATTCGGGCCTCGAATTCTTTGAAATGTAACGATTTTTTGTTCTTCTGCATACAAATATTAAGTTTACATACTTATATTTATGGTAAAATTCGTTTTATGATTGAGCTGTGCATGATAAGGCCATTTAACGTTTTGTGATTGAGCTGTGCGTGATTTTAAGCGCCATCTTAACTGTTCAATGATTAAGTTGTGCGTGTTTTTAGGCGCATTCGTAACCGTTTTATGTTTGAGCTGTGCATATTTTTAAGCGCATTTTTAACAATTTTATGATTGAGCTGTGCGTGTTTTTAGGCGCAATCTTAACCTTTTTATGCTTAAGCTACACGTTTTGGTAATATATTGCGTCAAGTACGTCTGAATACTGCGTTCCTATCTCAGCCGTCTCAAGCATATCGCATTATTCTAGTGAGATACGATCTTCCACCTCTCTATTCCTTATACGCGCCCTTATTTTCCTTAATAGACTTCGTGAGACTGAGCGTCATGGATATCTGGCCTCTCGTGATAGATAAATAGAGTACCGATCAGGATCAGGGGACTTATAGTTCAGAAGAACCATTGTATTTATTAGAGATGTACAGTTCTCTAAGGGGTCAAATAGACTCAGGCTGATCTTCGGGAATATTTAGCCTTTATGAAAAGGGGGTCCCGGTCAAAATCCCGAAAGCCAAAATCCCGAACGCCAAAATCCCGAAAGCCAAAATCCCGAATAGGCCAAAATCCCGAAAGCCAAAATCCCGAATTCTTAAAAGTGTCATAGCTACTCCCACGATTGCACTCGCGCTTGCTGGAGGCAAAGGGAAATCTTCTGTGACTTGGGAAATTATTCTAAACATTTTCCTCCATATAATTAATTTCATCCCTTTTAGGATTTTAAAAATTCGGGATTTTGGCTTTCGGGATTTTGGCTGCCACCGATGAAAAAGACCTCAATTCGATGATCCCAAGCCCTCCTCGATGACAGTTTCGGGTAAACCTGTACTGTCAAATTTTATTTTACTCCGCAAAATCGAAGATTATAGGATGAAAAATCCAGGACTGGCGTTACATTTAGAATGGAACTTGGTTAGAACATTCTTTTTTCTCTCCTTTTTTTTGAAAAGAGAGAATCATCCCTTTTTATAAATATGCTTGTAATTCAATGGAACTGAACATATCCAAGAATCACAGAAAACATGCTAAAATCGGTCCCTTTACAATTTTCATCATGTCAGAATAAGAAAAGATGATAAAATACCATATTTCCAGCATCTTTATCATCTTGATAATTCCAATCTCGTACTTTTTTATCCAAGAAACAGTCTTGCATTTTTCGGATTCTTTGTGTATAATTAACAAACTTTTCACAGGTGGAATATGTGGGAACATTTGAGCAAGTCTTCATGGAGATTGCGATATGTCCGGAAGAGATTTATCCAGGAGTAACAACTCACATGGAACTCTCAAAGACTGCTTTTATGAGTAATCTGGCTAATTTGATTCCCATGCCGGATTGCAACCAATCCCCTAGAAATATGTATCAGTGTCAGATGGGGAAGCAAACGATGGGAACTCCTTGTCAGAATTACTTCCTCCAAGCAGCCACAAAGCTCTATCGGCTGCAAACGCCCTCGACGCCGTTATTCAGGCCTGTGCATCATGACAACATTGATATGGATGACTTTGCCATGGGCACGAATGCAATCGTGGCTGTTATCTCGTACACGGGATATGACATGGAGGATGCCATGATCATCAACAAAGCGGCTTATGAGAGAGGTCTGGCGCATGGAAGTATTCAGAAGAGTACGTTTGTGGATCTCAAAGAGGCAGATTTTTACTTTGCGCGCGATCCTCACAATCCAAAGTTAGCGCAAATTCTGGATACTGATGGATTCCCACATCCTGGAACAAAATTGAGCCACAAATCTCCATTTTACTGCTACTTCGACACGAACAAGGCAGTTTATGAGACTGTGCTGTACAAGGACAAGGAGGACTGCATTGTGGACAATGTGAGGATATGTGGGGGCTTTGTCAATAGTGCGCCCAAGCAGGCCTGTATCACAGTTAGAGTACAGAGGAATCCCTCGGTGGGAGACAAATTTGCCAGTAGAGCAGGGCAGAAGGGTATTTGCTCGCAGAAATGGCCAGATGTTGATCTGCCTTTCACGGAAAGTGGCTTAATTCCGGATATTGTGTTCAATCCTCATGGTTTTCCGTCTCGAATGACCATTGCTATGATGATTGAGATGATGGCGGGGAAGAGTGGAGCACTGCATGGTCTGGTGCACGATGCCACTCCGTTTAAGTTTACAGAGAAAGATACAGCAATTGATTACTTTGGACGACTCCTGGAGGCAGGAGGGTACAATTATTACGGAACTGAGAGGATGTATAGTGGCACAGATGGAAGGGAACTCAGAGCTGACATTTTCTTCGGAATCGTCCACTATCAGCGCCTGAGGCATATGGTATCGGACAAATGGCAAGTACGCGCGACAGGACCCGTTGATACCCTGACCCATCAGCCGGTGAAGGGTCGAAAGAGAGGCGGAGGAGTGAGATTCGGGGAGATGGAACGAGATAGTTTGATAGCGCACGGAGCATCCTTCCTACTGCACGATCGCCTGTTTCACAATTCCGACAAGGTTTCGGTGATTGTGTGCAGGAAATGTGGGAGCCTTCTCGGACCCATTATCAAAGTGGTCAGCAGGGATGGAGCAGGAGATTTGCAGAGTGCTCCCGCTACGTGCCTTCTCTGCGGAGATGGTACGAATATTGGACACATCCAGATTCCCTACATCTTTAAATTCCTGGTTACGCAACTCTGCTCGGTTAACATCAACGTGAAGCTAGATTTTACGGAGATTTAAGGATTATTTTTGTATATTTACTGAATAAATAGCTTTTTGATTATAGTAATACCTTTGAATGTTCCAGCAGTTTTGGAAAAGAAAGTTCTTAATCCGGCTTGAACGACCAAAATGTACATCTTACTGGGATTTCCACTTTGTTTCGTCGATTATTTCAGGTTTGTTAACTACATTCCTTACGAATTTTCGTAACAATCTTGCTTTTACGGGGAGGGATTGTTAGCCCCTCGTCCAATCGTCTCTAGAAGGAGAAGGACCTTCTTCTTCTATTTTATGTAAGGCTGTCGTACTCACTCGGGTCTCCATATAGCCACTTTTTCTCTCATACACTTTGACATTGTTGCAAACCCCCCTTGCAACTTTCTTCCCATATTCCAGTCCTACCTTCTTCCCACTCCCATTCCTTACTCCAATTTCCCTCATTCGCTAATTAATATATCGACAATTGAATAAAAATTTAGTCTTGCACAACCAGCCGCTTCATTCACTTCGTTGAGTTACAACATTTGACACCTTTGACACCCATCAATTCCCTTCCTCGCTACTAGCGCCACCTTCAACAACTAGGGGAAACTGGGGTACCACCAAACACTTTTGAAAGATGCGATTTTGACTGAATTTCCTAAGAAAACTGTGAATTTTAGAAAAATGTTGCTTACCCCATGTTATAGTCTTAGGTATAGGCTGCATATTAATGTATACAAGAATGATGTGAAACACTTCAATTTTCCGTAAAAAGGAAAATTGTATCATCATGCATTTTTCGCTTTTTTCCAATCACCCGGGGTACCAATAAACACTTTCTGAGGCACCAAAAAACACCTGTTTTTCTCACCCATTGAAGTTATTTTGGGCATTCACGACAACTCTTAATTATAAAGAAGGTATTGAAAATGTAAATAATTCTCAAAAAAGCACTGCAAAATTTAGAATGAGTGACCAAAATAGCAAAAAACTAAAGCACTGCACACCGAACATATTTTTCAATGGATTTTTCATCATTTTGACTTCTGACTGGAAAGCAGCTCCACTAAAATCGTGGCAAACACTATACCTAAAGTTCAAATTTTGCGCGCTCTTCTAATTATTTGTAATAAAATCAAGAAATCATTCGTCAATCCTTGATTAAAATCATTTAAGAATCATTAAGAATCATTTAATGCAAAATTGGGTTCTTGAAACTATATTTCTCTTGAGTCTTGAATGAAAATCCCATGAATGGATATAAATTTCAGAAATCGAACAAAGAGGGAGATGAAGAGTAAGAAAGATAAGAGGAAAAATTTTGCCATTCAAGCTACGCTCGCGACATCTGCAACTGTGAGAAATTTGCCTGTTTGTTGGTGCCCCAAACACTGTTTTGTGATGAATTTTATATTCTTTTAAAAAAATGTGAACATTAATTTCTTTAGTAGATACATAAATATTATCCCAAAACATGTAGTAAAGTACTGGTGTAGTGAAATTTGATGTAACTTATTTCAGTTTTATTTTCCAGGTAGATATATAAATGACTAAAATGATCAAAATCTCACAATTTTGCGAAAAAAGATTCTTATTTCTAAACTACTTGAACTATGTGGGTCATTCTTTCGCTGGACAAGGATCCCTATAGTATCTATGATTTCATATAAGTGTCATTCTCTAAAATCTTATATCAATTTAAAAAATCGCAGTGTTTGGTGGTACCCCTGTTTGGTGGTGCCCCAGTTTCCCCTATAACAGAAACAGACCATCAAATCAACATGAACGAAGAACAAACTCGGTTAATTTCCTCGTCAAGAACTCATCCAATAACATCACAGACGTTACAGTCAAATCGTCAGTTAAATCAGCATTTGTCGTAACTTCTTTTTTGCGATTTTGGGATATATACATATTTAGAATCAGCGTAATTTTGTTTATTAATCGCACTTGAAAAAAGAAACTTTTATAAGCCCATTAAAAATTATTTTACACAAAAATTATCGTATGTGCGCTTAATTAATAAAAATTTATCAGAATTTGTCGTAACTTCCATTTTTGAGGAAGTTACGACAAATTTTCATACAAAATTTTCTCTATTCAGCATTTGCCGTAACTTCTTTCGCTCGTTTGTCTGGCTTATAATTTGCAGCAAAATTGTAATATTTCTCATTAAAACGTTTACATACTTTTCCAAATATCCAAAGACAGTGCGAATAATGCAACATTAAATCATTTTAATTCAATATTTGTGAAAAAAAATCCCTGCCCATCTGTCATTAATTCAAAACAAAACAAGCGATACGGCGCGCAAAATTTATTCAATAAAATTTATTAAATAAAAGCTTTCAGGGACAGGAATAAGAGTTTAATTGATTAATTTAGTCAAATAAAGGCGCTTGTTGCAGATTCAAATTCAAATTGATAGAATTGTAAGGGGGCAACCATTTTGTAGTTTTAGTATTGCCATGTAGGTGGAGATGCCAGTTTTTGGTGGAAATTCGATCATGACGGACGAAAAATTTAGAAGTGATAATTTGCTGGCAATTTATAAGCTTTGTAAGTAAAAAACCAAGAGAAAATTAGGCTAGACTAGACGTTTCACAGAAGATTTATTTATAGGATTTATGACAGTTTCTGAAGGACGTCTACGAGGACGATTTTGAACTAAAAGTTAGAAAATACCTGTAAGTAGGAAACTAAAGAAAGACAGAATTTGAGGACTTAAAAGGATTCTATTTATAGGATAACCAAGGAAAGAAAGTCAGAATTGGGGAAGATTCTAAGAGGACAAGATTTAAAGGCTCAGGTAAAATTTAAGGTTAGGTTTAGAAGCTCTCATGGGTGACCCCATTTTTGTTTCAGATCTTAAATCAGTGTCGATCGCCAATTCTAATAGTTTGATACGGTTATACTTGAAGAGAATAAAGAAATAATTTCCGATGGAAGAATTTGTCAAGAACAGCGCTTATTATCACTAAAGTCATTGAAATTGATATAATGCATTTTTGAAAATAGTCGTAACTTCCAAGACCTCCATACATTGGAAGTTACGGCTTTATAAACGATGCAAGTTACGATAAAATATTATTGTGTTTCTTCTAACATATATCTCAATATCTCAGCTTTTAAATCATTTTATAAAGATTTTCTCGAGTTAAACTTACAGTTTATTAGTGCCACTTTTATTATTTTGACTCAAAAATATCGCATTCGGGGGTCATTTTTAAGAAAAATAATGCTGAACTGAAAATTTCGTCTCCTGAAAAGTTGTTAAAAGGAAGTTACGACAAATGCTGATTTAACTGACGAAATATCGAAATTAACTCTTTCGCGTGTATATGACCCAGGGAAAAAACATTTTTTTTTGGCTATTTACATTAATTGAAATCTATCGGTTTGTGCACGACATCATAATAGAAGGATGTAAGATTCTTGGCTAATTTTCCTCAAGACTCCAAATATTCAGGAAAAGAAAATATTTGAGATCAAAAATCACTAATTTCGAACTTTGTGAAATTACTTTTGTTTTTAAATTTTTTTTATTTTAATTTATTTTTTTCAGCAAAAAGTTCTTTAGAAACACAAAATAGAATATCCAAAGATTGTATATTGCATATTTTGATATAAATAAACTACTCTCAATTTTCCAGAAAAGCGTGTAGAATTTTCCGGATCATATATGACCCTATTGTCCCCAAGGGTAACAGTGTTTTCGTCCCAAACCTATAGCGAAATGTAGTTGGGACATTGTTTTTCTTTGTGAAATGCAGGTGGGACGTCTTGCTCCTGGACATTTCATCTTATATCTGATGAATTATAACATATTTTGCAATATTTTAGAGTAGGGGAAAGTGTCCATGCTTGATATGGTCCAAGCTTGATAATAATTAATTTTTTCCTATGTTAATCAATAATTGTGACTCATGGCAATATATTTTAATAGCTGGTCCTAAGCCTCACATTTCCTGAAAAAATTAGGAGCCTAGCCCTTTGTTCCTAGTTCCAGGAAGCAAAAATCGAAAATAGACCCAAATCTGTAATTTCTATGGATGATATTTCATACGATTTTTCATAGTTAATATTATTTATTAAAAGAAATTCCTATTACAGGTCATTGAGGGTTCATCAAGGTTAATATTTCTGGAAAAATCTTTTTCCTAAGAAAGCCTTGTTTTGTAGGTGGTGGAAAATTAATAAATCCTGCCTGTGTCCATGCTTTAAAATAAGAAAGAGCCATGCTTGATAATTCACTATCATTATGTCAGATTCTTTCGTCCTCACACCTATTGCAATCATGCGATTTGATTGAATACTAGAATCTAGAAAGTAATAACTATAAAGTCAATAAATCAAAAATAATCTCACACAATTATGCCGCAGTTGAGTATTATTTATGGAACAAATTTGCATTATTTTCACATACAAATATTTTTTCAAGATTGCACAAACCGCTTACACAATGAAAGAATCACATCTCCCATAAGCTTCTACAGCTTATAACTGATTTTTGTGTATCTTTAACATAACCTCACTTTTATATTTTGTTTTTATTTTCGTCAAAGAAGAAAGTCCATGAAAAGATTGTGAAACATTTTGTGATTCAGTTCAAAGTAAGGTAAGTTAATTATTGTATTCATTTCAGCGATAAATACAATATATATTCTATTTATTTACGCAGAAACGCAGCAGTGTAGATGAGACAGTCAGTGTGCAGACTAATCTTCAGGAAACTTTCCAGAACAGACCGAGAACTAAGGACAGGACACTTCTGCAGCCTTTAGAATTCCTGTAGAAAAAGGAATTGCTGGAATCACGGAAAGTATCCCTGATGA